>NW_026706339.1:72500-204572 GCF_029867415.1 Vicia villosa | reverse complement strand
GGTTTCAATCACAAGCGTTCATCCGTACACATCAAAGAAGTGTTCGAGATGTCAATCAAAAGCCAATGATGGTTCATCAATCATTAAGCAAGGCAGTCAATATCTTTCAAAAAAAAAATGAATAAATATATGTACAAAGAAAAGCCTGCTAAGTCAAAAAACAAAAAGATGACTTAGGCAAAAATCGAGGCATCCCGCTGACTGTAAGCTTAAAATAAACAGTTCAGGCAAAAGTTAGGGATATCAAAAGATGAAAAAAGAGAAGTCAATAAATTCCTGAACGACACAATGTTGTGACTACCAAAAGGAAGAAGTGACTGCCATCTCAAAAGTTCTCTTTGTTTGCGAACCATCAACATTATCAAAGGTACAAATCTAAAAGTCTCTTGGAACCTGAATGCATAAGTTGAATTAATTGAGCTTAGGATTGAAGATCATCACGAAGAGGGGGTGGGTACAATCAAATTTTGAGCCTTTATCCTTTGTTTCTTAAACCGTGAACCAAGCCACGTTACAACCCTTGAAAGTCCTAACTGAAGCATGGTTAGTTCAAAAGCATACTGTCACCAAAAGGGTATCCCGACTCCTTAAAGTTTACTGCAAATGTTAAGTTGATATCCTGTTTTTCACAAACATCACATTATTACAAATAGCATGTTTTTACGAATATCACGCTTTTACATCTCTTGTTTTAATGTTTT
Source organism: Vicia villosa (assembly GCF_029867415.1). Lineage (NCBI taxonomy): Eukaryota > Viridiplantae > Streptophyta > Magnoliopsida > Fabales > Fabaceae > Vicia > Vicia villosa. Next base: position 203,871 of record NW_026706339.1, on the reverse strand, counting down.
TTTCAAAATTCAAGACAAACGTATGCATTGCATCTCATGAATTCATTATTAAACATATTCTGCTACATAATTTCAAATGTTAGCATCAGAAAGAACTTGCACAGGGTACAACTAATGACTGAAGTTATCCCGACAGACAAGATTATGCCGAGAAGCAATGTATCCTACGTATACAAGGGGCATGGCATGCTTTGCCCAACCAATCTGGGGCAATCCAGTCAAGATTCCGAGAACCTCTCAAGGATGCCAAAATAATCAGGGGCACACATCCAAGAAGATCTGAAGCTACTTCTCAACCAACATAGGACATCATATTAGGCATATGATTACTAGGGGCATGTCTCCTAAAGTGCACATCTTATAAAGTCCTCGCAAGGCGAATCTTTCCAAAGTTCCTGCTAACTGGGGGCAAATCTATACAAGTCCAGTTTGACATTTTAAGTGACGTGTCCTAAATCAAGTAGTAGGTACTATAATACTGGGGGCAACTTTCACCCATGTCTCCCCACAAAGCCGGGTTCACAAGATCATATCCCCACAGAGTAATCATTAAGAAGAAATCTTCAAATGCTCTCGTCCCGACAAAGACATGGCTGCCCAACAGAGTTTACATCTTCAACACTGTCGCTCTCCTCCAACATGATTTATCAATATCTTTATTACCAATCAGGGAACATCAAGTCACTGATCATCTCCAAGCAGAAATCATAAATTCCCAGCTGAGCATCTCCAAATAAGATCAAACATCAAAATCACGAAGACATAGAGATTTATTTTCTCAATCAAGACAACATAAATCATATTCACATATCATATGTCATAAACATATTCATACATTGCATACATTACCTCATAATGAACTCATACATAACATACAAAAGCTCTCATTTATTTTGAGGGATTCATTACATAACCCATGCATCATGACATTGCATAAAGATTAACCTTACCTTTTTCAGAATACAGGTACCGACAAATAAACGAAATCTCCAACTTTCCAAGATCTAATTCAGCTACTACGAATGGTACTGACACGATCAACGCGCGAAGATCTAATTCATTTACCACGAACGGTAATGACACGATCACTTTCAAAGTCTAATTCAGCTACTACGAACAGTACTGACACGACAAAAGATCTAATTCAGTTACTACGAACGGTACTGACACGGTCAACGCTCAGAGATCTAATTCTATCATCACGAACGGTGTAGACACGATCAATGACCAACTAAGTCTAATTCAGTTACTACGAACGGTGCTGACACGACAAGAGAATCTAATTCTATCATCACGAACGATGTAGACACGATTATCTCTCCAAGATCTAATTCGGTTACTACGAACGGTACTGACACGATCAACTCTCAGAGATCTAATTCTATCATCACGAACGGTGTAGACACGATCACTGACTTTCCCAGTCTAATTCAGCTACTACGAACGGTACTGACACGACAAAAGATCTAAAGTATCACGAACGGTACTGACACGATCAATTCCCAAGGATCTAATTCATTTACTACGAACGGTAATGACACGATCAACGCGCAAAACTCAACTACCAAGATGGCATCCACAAGCCCATCTCCGACAAAAGTCCTTACTTCAAATAGGGCAAATTTCTTGGTATTCTTATGTTCAATCATCTTCCACCTTCAGATGCCGACTGGCGCGCAAACCACTCTACATCTTCAGGTTTAAGATAATTGAACAGGGGCAGCTGTCATACCCCAAAATTTGCCCATGTTATTTTTCACACATAAAAACAAATCATAAGACAAAGCTCCAAAACACAGTCTCCCACACAGAAGTTCTAAACTAGGGTTTGAATAATTCAGAGGAAAATCATTGAATCAATGGCTCAAGGTGGTTCCATAAGGTCACTAACATCCCAAAGCATCTCCATATAAAGTTTCAAGACAAACAGAGCAAACTTAGTCCCACAAATCATGACTAGGTCAACAGTCGACTCTCAAGGGCAAAACAGTCATTTCAAGCCAAAATACAGTCAAAAGTTCCAGATACTTGGTCAACAACATCCTCATAACCCTAAAATCATCATTTGATCAAGGATTGATCATGATGATGCAAGGAAACATCAGAAGAGTCAAAAGTCAAAAGTTACTATTTTGGGCATGAGCTGAAAAAGTCAATCAAACTTTGAAAATTCACCAAATATTCATACTTCATCAGAAAAATTCCCACTAAAGCCTATTTTGAAAGGAATTCATTCCTCTATCCAATGGTCCAAGAATCAGAGCTCATAGGTCAATGGTTTAAGAGATATGGCTTCATACATTATAGGTCCTTTTCAAAAGTCAACAAAAAGACATTTTTTTCAAAAGGACATAAAATGAAAATGGAGAATAATTTTGATATGAGACTAAAGACACTGGCTAGAAGACTCTTTAAGGTTTCCAAAAAGTCTACAAGCTTGAAAAAATATTGAGATATGGAGAAATGGCGTGATATACAAGTTCACTTATTTTTCAGATGGGTACAAAGAGGAAAAAGCCTAAAATTCAAAACATTTCCAAATGGGCCTATATTATTTCTACCCAATCTTCATCATAAGCCCATGCACGCCCTAAGACTAGTTTTTTTTTTATTTTTAGGTTTTTATTATTTATTTTATGGTTTTTATTATTTAAATCATAAATTAAACATATAAAATCATAAAAATAGTTAAAGATTTTAGTTTGCCTCAATTTCAATCAAATATATCACATTAATGATATAAAATTCGTGATCCATAGAGCTTGATTGAAAAATATTGGATTTGGACTTATTTAGAAGGTTTTAAAATATATTTCTAATCAAATTTTTCAAACTTGGCATAACAAGATTCAAGAAGATTTGATTGAGTTTTACAACCCTAAAACATTCTCTATAAGTATGTGAGCCAAGCCAAAGCATAGGGATTCACGAGTTTGCAGCCAAAAGACCTAACCCGAGTTCAAAAAGGCACAAAAATTCTCAATCACGTTTTCCAGTTGCAGGCGAATTCAAGGATTCCTTTTTGATCAATTCACATCCCTAAGGTATCAAGGAAGCTTCCCAGATTGGTTTCGAGTCCTGAAGCGTTGCAGATCATCGCCAAAAACCCCACGGTTTGTCAAACCTTAAACTGCATCGTATCCATACATACACGCATCTTTAATCAATTTTAACTGCATATTTGTGTTTGTTAAGGTATTTAGATGAATTCTGGATGGTTAGTTGTTTGTTTGCGCACCTATAGCGAATTATGCCATGAAAGAGAACTAGGGTTTCGTTTTAGGGATTTTTGTTACAGGTACACTTGAGCCAAATTGAGGCCATGGCTGTCTTCGTGAGATATGGACGAACACTCCCATGGCATCGCGAAAAGTTTTAGTTGGCATTTGCTTGGATTCGTAAACGCAGGTTTGTAGTGACGGACACCGTCCGTAGGTAAAGCTCTTTTTCAGACCTAAGGCGACGGACGGAGGTAGGAGATGACGTACGTGTCTCCTTCCCATTGGCCCACTTCGCGCGCGCGTTTGGTTCAAATCCGGGAAGATCCAGTGGATTAAGATGCACGCTGTACCATACTCCCTCACCATCTCAGCCATTGGATGCAGTCTGGGATCAATCCAACGCACCCTAGAACGAGGGCGCACCATGCACTTCATGCGCGTACTGCATGCGATCCCAGCTAAGTATTTTTGCAATTTTTTTTATTTTTAATTATGCAACATATTATTTTGTTTATTTATATATATATCTATTTTGTTTTTAATTCTTTTTTATTTCTTTTTAAGTTTATAAAAAACTAATAACTAATTTTATAAAAAATATTTTTAATATTTATTGTTTGTTTTTTTAAATCATTAATACTTATATTATTAGTATTAAAAAACACTTATTTTTATACTAAAATCCTTATTTAATTCACTAATATTCTAAAGATTTCCAAAAAATATATTTCGCATCCGATTTTAATTTTCGACTCGATTTAATTAATTAGGTCGTTAGACCAATAATTAATTAAATTATTTATTCTCCTTTTTTGCAACTTCGTACCCTAATTAGGGTTTATGAAGAATAAGCCATACACTGATTTCATTTGATTTTCTTGTTATTAGGGTTAGCAATATAATTCGCCTCGAGTGCGCGCCTTCAACAAACCTCGAAGATAAGTGTGCTGCTTTATTTAATTTTATTCTTTTAATTGATTCGTTGTTAAGGTTTGCCTCGCCTTCACATATTTTCTGCCTCATCTCAGGGTTTACCTTCAAGGCAACCTTCGCCGAACGACCATATCATATCAAAATGCAAAAAAGCTAAGTATCTCTCATTTACTCACTCATTTTCAGTTTATTGTTTCGATCTTCTTATTTTAGAGTCAGAAATATTTGCCTCTGAATCAGCCATGCACTCACCCTGTTCTTCTTTGTATGTTCTTTTCAGGAATCCTAAATCGCCAAAGCTACGAGTTTGGTAACCCTAAATTTTACTCCCGTTGTATTTTTCTTTTATTATTATTTGTGTCAAACCCCTTTGTTGGGATCCGCTGGTTTCAATTTCCCTTCCCCTTTATTACTTTATAACTGCGTGGTTAGTAATTTAGGGAGTGCAAGATTGTAATTAACCTAGAATCACTAATTTACAAGATAATATAATTTGAATTGAATCACGTGATTGATGCACACACGCACGCTTTTTGGGTAACCCTCTCTGTTGCCTTGTTGCCTGTTGCCTTGTTGCCTGTTGCCTTGTTGCCTGTTGCCTTTGTGTTTTTGCAGAATAAGCCTCGTCCCTCGAATTCGAGGATACCTCAGCCATGTTGCCTCGATAAAAAGGTCACGACCCTAATGATGCTGCCTTCGATACACAAATGACCTCGACCCTCGGAAGTTGCCTACGAAGAAAGGCTGAGGTATCTTCTGGCTGCCTACGAAATGGCTTATTCTGATCCTTGCCTTAGACTACCTGCCCTTCTATGGCATGGGACAGTCTTATGGCAAAGGATGCTTCGATGACCCTTCAACCTCCAAACGAAAGGCTTCCTGCCCTCTTATGGCAAGGATAGACCCTTTCATTCTGAAAGGCTAAAAAGAGACCTATCATCTGAGTTTAAGGTAATTGCCCCTAATTGCCTTGCAATGCTCATCTTTAATATTCTTTCTCACAATTCTTCAAAAACTGGCTACGCTCATTTACGAGCTAAAGTCCACTTTTCTTCTTTCATCTACATTTTCTGAAAACGAGCAAGCAAAGCAATTAAGAGCCCATGGAAAACCATGGATGCAAAGGGTGCCTTACACCTTCCCTTTGCATAAATTACCCCCCGAACTTAGATTTCTTTAAAAAGGTTTTTTTTTCTGTTTCTTTTTGCCTTTCCGAATTTGTTTGGATAAAATAAAAGTCGGTGGCGACTCTTGCTTACCGCGACATTTCGATCGATAAAAAGTCAGTTCACCGTATTACAGGGTGACACCATCAATGAGACCCAAAGTTTCTAGACACTCGGTGTTCACAAATTTTGTGGGAACAACCGAACGTTCGTAGAAAGCAACATATTTTGTTCGTTGAGCATCATCTCGGAAGATAATGTTTGAAAGGTCGGGAGGTGGTCGCTCGGGACGCTCACCACGGATTAATGAACGTGGAGGCATGGTGAGTATGGAAATGAAAAATAAAAATGTAGTGTAGAAGAGTAGAGAATGGTGTGATAGTTGTGAGGAAGAAGAGTGGTGGTGGTGTGGTTTTATAGTGAGGTTTGAAAATGGGGTGGTTAATGGAGAATTAAAATGGATTAATGGTGGTGTTTGAAGTTTGAATAGAATAGAAGAATGGGGAATGAATGGAGTTTAAGAGGTGAATGATGGAGGATGAATGAGGTTAATGGAGTTTAAATGGAATAAATAGGGGAAGAATGAGGAGAATGAATTTTGAAATTCAAATTCAAAATTCAAGAGGGAGAGAAGAAATGGTCTGCGTGGTCAAATGCAGACTGCTGGCCTTGGGAGACGCGCGTCTCAGGCAGTCAGTCTGCTGGGGGACAGGGTATGGAGACGTGCGTCTCCTGTCCTTGCATGCTGAGGTCTGGTCCCACAGAGGTGGAGACGTGCGTCTCCTAGCTTAGGGAGGTGATCTCCACGCATGCAGTTGTCAAGACAAGTTCTGACAGATAGCAATAAGTATGGGATACTAGTTCAGAACAGTGTCATTTTTTCATACTTTAAACAGCAAAAAAAAAAATAGACTGAGTGAGAGATATGCATTCATGAATATATAGCAATCAGACAGCAGAATATTATAACACAGCAGCAGAATATTATAACACAGCAGCAGTAGTGAATAAAATATTGCATTTAAAATTAAACCAGTACTGAGTGTTAACAGAAGCAGAAAGCAAAAGTGCAGAAAAATGTAAATCTAAACTAGGAATAGAAATTACTAAAACTAGAAATAAAAATCTAATAATCTAAACGGTCACATCTAGCCACGTCTATTGTTGTTCTGATTAGACTGAATGTGTTTGAAAACTTCGTCGAACTGAGCATTTACGGTGTCGATAAAATCGAAGAAATGCATTTGCAAAGTGTGTAGCTCGTTGCGCACATGTTGTATATCTTGTTGTAGCGCAGTGATTGCTTGTTCGTGCGTGTTCAGATTGGGCATCCTTTGATTTACCGATGCGGTGGACGTAGCGGGTTTTTGTTGCTCGACCTCGACATCAGTCATATCAACAGTGTGATCATCAACGGAATCTTCAGAACGAGTTTCAGGTTCATACTCAGATACAGGTTCATCAATAGGAAGAGGTTCATAATCAGGAATGGGTTCATCAACAGGAAGAGGTTCATAATAACCAGGAGGTGTTTCAGGTTCAGATTCAGATGCAGGCATTTCCTCATCAAAATGTTCATAAGCTTGAGGAGTTTCAGGTGATGGCTCTCTCTCAGGAATCTGACCATAGTAAAGCCAGTTGGTAGGGTTGTGCACACTTGTCCTAGGATTCGGTAAGGTGAACTGATACCAAACTTTGTTATCAATGAGCAATTCAAAACGATCAGGTCCAAGATTACCGATGATACCTCGATTAAAGCAGAAATTGATGTCCATAGAGGTATGGGTACCAAAAGGTGTCAATCTAAGCAAGGGCACTCTCATTCCTATGGCATTAGCGATCATAGTGACAAATCCGCCAATCCTAATGGGTGAAACTTCGTCTTGCGTGATGCGCTCGAAGTTTGTTAGCATGAATGCGATGGCATTGACCGGGCGATTCTGAGATGTACAAAACATGATGAACAACTCTTCTCTAGTAACTTCAGTGACATTATCTGGTTTGCCAAAAATATAGTGAGCAAGGATCTTGTGAAAGTAGCGGAAAGCAGGATTGTGGATGTTCTCAGATTGAAATTCATTCTCTTCAGGGTTGTCGTTTCCAGTGATTTTCCCCCAGAATTTTTCCAGCTCCCAGTATGGAAGGTTTTCTTCAGCTACTTTGGCATATGCATCAGGTCCATGAGGTAGTTCTAACATTTCAGCAAAATCTCGGATGCAGAAATTAAACTCCATACCAAAGAGTCTAAAGAGAATAACTCCTTTTTTCAGCCCTTGTCCACAGTTTGGAAGATAGGTCAGGGAGCTCAAGAATTCCAGAGTGAGCTTCCGATAAGTGCTAAACTTGCGGAACAAGTGAGAACCAGTCCAACCGATTTGGTTAAGCAGGTGTAGGATGCTTTCTTCGATACCAAGCTTCACCATAGTTGGTTGGTGAGGATAGCAAGTCAATTCCATGTGTCTTTCAGCCAGCTTGTTAAATCTTGCTTCTTGTCCTCTACCACGGAACACAACTTCCATATTGTCAACTTCTTGCATCGTAGTTAGTAATTAAATGAAAAACCTAGAAGTTGAAAATATTGAGATTAAGTTAGAACTAGGCTAGTGTTAATTTTAAAAAAAAAATAAAATTAAATAAAACAAGTTATAATAATAATTATAATTATAAAAAGGAAGTATTTTCTCGAATGAAGAAAGCGGCTATAATTATAATAGTTATTATAAGATGTATGAAAAATAGTAAGAAAATTAAAATCTAGAATAATTAAAAATAGAATAGTTAAATGGAAATTAAAGATTAAAAATTTTAAAAATAAAATAGAATAAAATAAAAAATTAAAATAAAAAAATAATAAAAAGAATAAATAAATGTGGGTTGTCTCCCACCAAGCGCTTTGTTTAATGTCGTAAGCTCGACGATTTAAAAATAGAAAACTATTTTTTCGAAAGAGCGGGCAGTTCGTCAAGTTTAAAAACTTCGATGTTTTCATCGTATTCGAGATGATGGTAATACTTAAGACGTTGCCCATTTACGACAAAAGGTTTGACGGTTTCTCCTTTGATTTCTATCGCTCCACTCGGAAATATGTTAGTTATTTCGAAAGGGCCAGACCATCTAGATCGTAACTTACCAGGAAATAATTTTAGTCTAGAATTAAATAAGAGCACTTTATCGCCTATGCTAAAATTTTTCCTAGATATACGCTTGTCGTGCCATTTTTTCGTTCGCTCTTTATAGATTTTGGCGTTTTCGTAAGCGTCTTGTCTAAGTTCTTCTAATTCGTTTATGTCTAGAAGTCGTTTCTCACCAGCGGCAGTGTAGTTTAGGTTTAAGTTCTTAATGGCCCAATAGGCTTTATGTTCTAACTCTACTGGTAGGTGGCATGATTTTCCATAAACGAGTTTGAATGGGGTAGTTCCTATTGGAGTTTTGAAAGCTGTTCTATAAGCCCATAAAGCTTCATTTAGCTTGGTTGACCAATCTTTCCTAGATATAGCAACAGTTTTCTCCAATATTTGTTTTATTTCGCGGTTAGATACTTCTACTTGACCGCTTGTTTGTGGATGGTATGGTGTGGCTATTCGATGATTTACTCCATATTTTCGAAGGAGTTTCTCAAGTATTCTTGAAATGAAATGGGAACCACCATCGCTAATTACCAATCTTGGCACACCGAACCTAGGAAAAATGACGTTTTTGAAAAGTTTAATAACTACTCGTGTATCGTTTGTAGGAGAAGCAATAGCTTCTATCCATTTTGAAACGTAATCGACGGCTACGAGTATATATTGATTTCCAAACGATGACGGAAACGGTCCCATGAAGTCTATTCCCCAGACGTCAAATATTTCTACTTCTAGAATGCCTTTTTGAGGCATTTCATCGCGTCTTGAAATGTTTCCAGTTCGTTGGCATCTATCACAGCTTAGTACAGCAAAATGGACGTCTTTCCACAGGTTGGGCCAGAAAAGTCCAGATTGAAGGATTTTGGCGCAGGTTCTAGATGTGCTATGGTGTCCTCCACACGGTGCAGAATGACAATGTGTTATTATGCTTCTTATCTCTTCCTCGGGTACACAACGTCTAAAGATTCCATCGGGGCCTCTTTTGAAAAGGAGTGGGTCGTCCCAATAGTAATGTTTTAGGTCATGGAAGAATTTCTTCTTCTGTTGGTAGCTTAGATCAGGAGGAAGCACACCAGCAGCTAGGTAATTTACGAAATCTGCATACCAAGGTGCGTCAGATCGGGCTAAAGTTATTTCAGCTAATTTCTCGGTTTCAGAGTTTGGACGGTATGGTTCGAATTCATTTGCTTCTAATTGGGCGATGAGTCTTTCATAAGGGAAATCATCGTCAATTGGTACTTGTTCGGGTTTCAGATTTTCCAATCGAGAGAGGTGATCTGCTACGACATTTTCAGTGCCTTTCTTATCTTTAATTTCCAGGTCGAATTCTTGCAGTAACAAGATCCATCTCAAAAGTCTTGGTTTAGCGTCCTTTTTGGTTAGGAGGTACCTAATGGCGGCGTGGTCAGTGTATATGATTATTTTGGCTCCTACCAGGTAAGAACGGAATTTGTCTAATGCGAATACGACAGCTAATAATTCTTTTTCTGTCGTGGCATAATTCATCTGAGCTTCGTCTAGGGTTCTACTCGCATAATATATGACATGTAGTTTCTTATCCTTTCTTTGTCCTAGAACGGCTCCTACAGCATAATCACTTGCGTCACACATTATTTCGAAAGGCTCATTCCAGTCGGGAGGTTGCATAATTGGCGCAGAGATCAATGCTTGTTTAAGCGTTTGAAATGCTTCAGTGCATTTATCGGTGAAAATAAATTCGGCGTCTTTCATGAGTAGTTCAGTTAAGGGTTTGGTTATTTTAGAGAAATCCTTAATGAAGCGTCGGTAAAAACCAGCATGTCCCAGAAAACTTCTTATTTCTCTAACGGTTTTGGGAGGTTGAAGGTTTTCGATAATTTCGATTTTTGCTTTATCAACTTCGATTCCTCTATCGGATACGATGTGTCCAAGTACAATTCCTTGTCGAACCATGAAATGGCATTTTTCCCAATTAAGGACTAGGTTTACGCTTACGCATCGTCTAAGCACCATTTCAAGGTTTTCTAAACATGTTTCAAAACTTCCTCCGCAGACAGAGAAGTCGTCCATAAAGACCTCCATTATTCCATCTAGGAAGTCGGCAAATATTGCCATCATGCATCTTTGGAAGGTCGCGGGTGCATTGCAGAGTCCAAAAGGCATTCGTCTATAAGCGAATGTACCATAAGGACAGGTGAATGTGGTCTTCTCTTGGTCGTTAGGGTGGATAGGAATTTGGAAAAATCCGGAGTATCCATCCAGATAACAAAAATGTGAGTGTTTAGCTAGGCGTTCGAGCATTTGATCTATGAAAGGTAAAGGGAAATGGTCTTTTCGGGTAGCTTTATTTAGCTTCCTATAGTCAATGCACATCCTCCATCCAGTTTGGGTACGTTGTGCTACAGATTCTCCTTTTGCATTAGTGATTACAGTGACTCCTCCTTTCTTTGGTACGACATGAACAGGACTAACCCATTTACTATCGGATATAGGATATATTATTCCGGCTTCTAGCAGTTTTTGGATTTCCTTTTTAACCACATCGCTCATAATAGGATTTATTCGCCTTTGATGTTCCCTAGAGGTTTTACTATCGTCTTCGAGCATAATGCGGTGCATACACAGAGAAGGGCTTATACCTTTCAGATCTGATATGTTGTATCCTAAAGCGGTAGGGTATTTTCTTAGGACATTAAGTAATTTTTCAGTCTCGGTTCGTCCTAAGTTGGCGTTCACTATAACTGGTCGGTTTAGTTCTTCGTCTAGAAATTCGTATCTAAGATCGGTAGGAAGTGTCTTCAGCTCTATAGCAGGTTTCTTAGGTCCAGGTATAGGATCAGGGGTTAAAGCTAAGCATTCACTCAGGTGGTTATCTTGATATTCCTCACGCCAGTTGTCATCTTCAAAAATTGGCGGCATAGGAATTCTTAGGATTTCGGTTTCCTTATTTGGTTCGGATTTTATTTCCTTGACACATTCGTCAATTATGTCAGCAGAACAGCATGTGTCAATTATAGAAGGTGCTTTTAGGAATTGGGAAAGGATAAATTCTATTTTCTCTTCTCCTACTTCGAAAGTAAGCTTTCCTCGCTTTACATCTATAATTGCACCAGCGGTCGCTAAAAATGGTCTTCCTAAAATGATCGGGATGTTAGAATCTTCTTGGATATCCATAATGATGAAGTCAGTCGGGATGTAGAATTGACCTACACGAACAGGGATATTCTCTAACATTCCTACAGGATATTTAACTGAACGGTCTGCTAGTTGAAGAGACATTCTTGTTGCTTTAAGCTCACCTAGATTGAGTTTCTTACAGGTTGAGAGAGGCATCAAACTAACACTAGCTCCTAAATCGCACAAGGCTTTCTCTATGATGGTTTTTCCAATTACGCAGGGTATAGAGAAACTACCAGGGTCTTTCAGTTTTGGAGGTATGTTGTTTTGGATGATAGCGCTACATTCAGCGGTAAGCGTTATAGTTTCGTTATCCTCGAGTTTCTTTTTGTTTGATAAGATATCTTTTAAGAACTTAGCGTACGAAGGCATCTCAGTTATGGCTTCTGTGAATGGTATGGTTATGTTTAATTGCTTCAGAAGTTCTACAAATCTTTTAAATTGCGCTTCGGTTTTTGATTTGGCTAATCTTTGAGGGTAAGGAATTGGTGGCTTATAAGGTGGGGGTGGAACATAAGGTTTCTCTTTTTCGGGTTCCACTTCGTTATTGTTCTCATCGGTCTTAGCAGTTTGTTCGTCGGTTGTTTTCTTTTGGGTTTCCTTTGGCTCTTGTTGTGACATGGGTACGTTTTGGGTTCTAGGATCTATGGGTCCATCGTAATTAGTTCCACTTCGTAGTGTTATCGCGTTCGCATGTCCTTTAGGATTAGGTTGTGGTTGAGCAGGAAACGTGCCAGCAGGGGCAGCAGTAGGTGCTTGTTGTTGAGCTACTTGTGAGATTTGAGTTTCTAACATTTTGTTATGCGTAGCTAAAGCATCTACTTTGTTCGATAGTTGTTTTAGTTGCTCGCTATTGTGGATGTTTTGATTCAGGAAGTCTTTATTGGTTTGTTGTTGGGAAGCTATAAAGTTCTCCATCATGATTTCTAGGTTTGACTTCCTAGGGGTGTTTTGAGCAGCTACAGGCGCTTTTTGGTAGCCAGGTGGTACAGCAGGTGCTTGTCCAGGCGCGTACAACGCATTGTTGTTCTTATAAGAAAAGTTCGGGTGGTTTTTCCATCCAGGGTTGTACGTGTTAGAATAAGGGTTTCCTTGAGCGTAATTTACTTGATCAGATGGGACTCCAGTCAAGAGTTGGCATTCAGCAACTACATGCCCAGTCAATCCACAAATCTCGCAGTTAGGTGCTACAGCGGCAGCGGTGGCTGAAGGAGTGATGGTTAAATTCTCGATCTTTTGAGTTAAAGCGTCTACTTTAGCGTTAACGCGGTCTATACCACTAATTTCGTACATTCCTCCTTTGGTTTGGGCTTTCTCTAGAGCGGCGCGTTCTCCTCCCCATTGGTAATGGTTTTGTGCCATGTTCTCTATGAGTTTGTATGCTTCATCATGGGGTTTGTCCATTAATGCTCCGCCAGCAGCGGCATCTATAGTCATTTTAGTGTTATATAAGAGACCACCATAAAAGGTATGGATGATCAGCCATGGTTCGAGTCCATGATGAGGGCATATTCTAAGCATGTCTTTGTAACGTTCCCAAGCTTCGAAAAGCGATTCGTTATCTTTCTGGGTAAATCCGTTGATTTGACCTCTAAGCATAGCAGTCTTGCTAGGCGGAAAGTATCTTGCTAAGAATACTCTCTTCAATTCGTCCCACGTAGTTATGGAATTGGAAGGCAGGGATTGAAGCCACGCTCTCGCTCTATCTCTCAAGGAGAAAGGGAAAAGGCGTAATCGAATAGCTTCGGAACTAACGTTGTTGGCTTTGATAGTGTCGGCGTATTGCACGAACACAGATAAATGGAGATTGGGGTCGTCTACAGGGCTTCCAGAGAATTGATTCTGTTGAACAGCTTGGACCAGTGAAGGTTTCAGTTCGAAATTGTTCGCTTCAATCGCAGGTGGTGCGATACTTGAATGCGGTTCAGCGCGTGAAGGAGCGGCATAGTCTCTAAGAGGACGAATAGCAGCCATCTCTAACTTCGGGGTGATTTGATTGATTTGATCAGTAAAAATCAATTCCTGATTAATCGGAATTTCTGCTACTTCGGGAAGGTTGCGAGCTCGACGTTTAACGTTAATGAAACGTTCGATCTCGTTAATTCGTTGTATTAAGTCTCCTCCTTGTGAACGAGTATTTGGCATACAATCGTTCAAAAAGAAAGGGAAGAATTATCCTAGTCTCTACGGTGTAACAGTGAGTTACGATATCGACTTAAATAGTCCCCGGCAACGGCGCCAAAAACTTGATCGCGACTTTACGTGTCTATAAATCTGATAACTGCAAGTGCACAGTCGTGTCGTGTAGTTTTAAAAGATATCGAATCCACAGGGACTATGAATCGATCTACCGTTATCTAAGGTTACTATGTAAAGCTAGGAGTACTAAAATTTCGATTGTTCCTAAGGGAAAGTGATTGTGAGAAAATAAAGAATAATAATAAAAGACAGGTATCAGTATGTATTTCGTTTAACTAAAGGCAATCCGAAGGTTCATTGGCTTTTGCATAATTAAATTAAAAATCTTTACTAATTCCAATTGATTAAAAATCCTCGTCTCAAACTTTCGCTCTGTTGATTCAGACTACTATCCTAATCCTAATGTACGCTTTCGCCATCCCATTAGATTTTAGAAGAGCTTTTTGGAAACAATGTAATTAATAAAATGCCTATTTTACGAGGTTGCTATCTATTTAAATCTCCTAATCTCAAACTTTCGCTCTGTTGACTCGGAACATGCTAATATCCCTAACGTACGCTTTCGCCATCCCGCTCGAGTGTAAAAACAATTTTTGAAAATAAATAAGTTCCAATTAGTTTTAATACGCTTTCGCCGTCCTTAAAACTAATGTCCTATGTCTACTATCCAGTTAAAGATCTCAAACTTTCGCTCTATTGATTTTAACCTTTGACCGTCCTAATCCCTCAAACTTTCGCTCTATTGGTTTTAAGACTTACTAATTAAACTAGACATATAAACCAAAAATAAGTGATAATTAATAAAACATAATTTAAGCCAATTTATTTCGGATCCCTACGGTTAACTTACTTTCCATACCGACACCTTTAGTAATTTAGCCAGACATATTAATATGGTTAAACATACATATATTGGTTCGGTTCATAATAATAAGCATATTAAATGGCATATAATATATCATGCAAATAAATAATATAAATAAGGCGGTAAATAAAAAACCTGAATTAAAATAAATCTGGATTGAATTGAATCTTGAAGTACTCGAACTTCCACCACAGGTTGGCTGGATCGTTCTTCGGAATTTAAATGGCAGAAAATAAAAACAAGGAAAATAAAGCGATAAATCTAACGTAAGGCTAGATCTATGAAAAGTTCACAACAATTTCCAGTGTAGAAATCGTTGTGAGAAAATAGACGGTTAAATGAAAACAGAATAAGGAAAAGCAGTTCGCGGTACAATTTCGGCAGCACTTCGTTGGCAGGAAATCGGACAGTTTGGACTGAAGTGACTGCCTCTATTTATAGGTGAGGCTTTGCAGTTGCTTTGCGTGAAAAACGGAACTTTTTGCAGACCGGGACTTGGAGACGTGCGTCTCCGATTCTTCAGGGAGTGGCCTTGACTGACTTGAGATGTGCGTCTCAAGTGGAGATTCTTTAGGGAGGTGGAGACGTGCGTCTCCCCTTTGCTGAGGTGGCAGAGACGTGCGTCTCTGCTTACTAGTGTGGCCTGGGTTGCTTCCTTCGTGGGCTGGATTGCTCTTTTGGGCCTTTTGGGTCCTAATTGCACCCCTCTTTCGTTTCAGCACCCCTTTTCGTCTTTTAAGCATAAATATTGGTCATTTAAGCTCGATTTTCTTTCCTTTTCGCAAATAGTCGTAATTGAAGTGTAAAACCTGAAACAAAGCAAATACACGCGTAATATCATAATAAATTGACATAATAAATGGAAAATGCTATAAATATCTATGGATTTTAGGCTAAATATACGATATAAAATCGTGTTATCAACGCTCTCCACCATGACTCTTAGAGCTTCAACCTCTGAAGCTCTAAGTAGTTGAGCTAAACCTCAGATAATCTCCCCAATTCACTCCCAATTAAACAACAATCGCACAAAAAAATCAAAATTAGCAGAAGACGAAGAGAAGAAGAAGAAGCGGTAAACACAAGCTAAAGAATTCAAGAACTCACCGGGAAGATCACTTCATCCTCCTGCGTTTATTTCGCAGTTTCGTCATGGATCAATACCCTTGGGCCCGACGTTTATTTTCTCAACCCCTTTTGGGCCCATCTCTCATTTTTTATGTGTTTTGTTTATTTATTTTGAATAATCTGATAATAATTTGAGATATAATCTGTATCACGTTTTCAATATCTGGGCCATACGAATTCACTCTACCCCCTGTGGCCCATTACGCCATTTTTGGACATAGGAAAACTCTGAACAAAAAGATTAAAAATATAGCTTTGGGTCCATTCCGTTGGGCTTCTGCACCATTACTATATCATACCCCCGTGAGCCCATACACCACTCTTTTCTGAAACCACAAAAAATCACTTTGGGCCTCCCTGTTTGGACCCAGTATCCAGATTACTCTTCACACAATAAATTCAGTTTACACCCCCTATCTCCATTCTTTTTTTTATTTAGATTAATTAGATTTTTTGCCATTTCTTTGAGTAAATAAAATACTATTTTTCTCCTATTAATTTTTAGACTTTAATACAATTGTTGGCATAGAAAATAATCAATAAAAAGTATTAGTTTAGGCTAGTGCTTTTAGTTCTTTTTTTGCTTAATTAGAATTCCTTTTTTCTTCATATAAAAATAAAAAAAAAAAGTTTTTTAATCCATTTCGTGCTATATTTTGACTTGTCTTGTTTCATGTTTTTGTACCAATTGTGCATTATATTGTGAATCATTTTGTACTATATTTTCAAGTCTTTTTTAGTCAATTTTGGTACTAATGTTGTATATTTGTTTACATTGATGTTTGACCTATAATTTTGAATTCCCACTTGTAATAATCTCCATAAATTTTAGGTTAGTCTTTTTCCTTAAAACCTAACTTCAGGTAGAAACCATGATAACATTAGGATCTAGAAAATCTCATTTAAACACTTAGTCTAGTTATTCATATTAGGCTAGTTTCCCATTTCTTTTCCTTTTCAACTTTAAGACACCTAATCAATAAAGAGGCGAATCACGATTTACTAATAGTGGAGGAGAAATGAGTGAGATTTATTCCCTAATCTGTTACTCAATCACTTAGTGGGAGAGAAATGAGTGGGATTTATTCCCTAATCTGTTTCTCAATCACTATATAATGGAGAGAAGTGAGTGGGATTCATTCTCTAATTTGTTTCTCTACCATTATACACTCTTATGTGATTCAACTCGCAAACTAATTCCCTTTAAAAATCACCAACCAAAAACACTTAAAACGTCTAATAAATATTCAAAGCTAAAACAAAGTAGAGATGGTGATGAGTGACCCGGTAGTGGGAATTGTTCATCACCTATCTACATCAAAAATACAAACCAATCTTCTCTCTTCTCTCTTCTCTCTTGCCTTCAGGGCATTCTTTCCCTTAATCGGACACGTTGCTTCCTTTCGATCGCAGACAGGTAACACATAAGACTCCACTTAACGAGCTGCTATACTAATGCTAGATTGTGAATGTAACTTCGTCCATTAAAAAACACAAAAAAAAACTAAAACTTGTGAGCCAAACTACGACGCTCTAATTCCTGAAAAGGATATGTAGGCATTAGGTCGCGGGACCTAAGCGAGCACAACTATTTATAAACCTTATTTTCCCCGTATTTCATTTTCTTTCTTTTGTATGCATTCCCTTTGCATTAAGCTTTATATTATAACACACCCTTAGAATAGAACAAAGATAAGTGGATCCTGTGGAGTACCACAGACGTGAGGGGTGCTAATACCTTCCCCTTGCATAACCGACTTCTTACCCGATCTTTGGTCGTAAGACCTTCTCTTATCCTTTCTTTATTCTAGGTTTTTTTATATTCCTCTCCCTCGATGGGATAAATATATTGGTGGCGACTATGTTCACATTTTCGCGAGCGTAAGTCAGTTGGCGACTCTGCTGGGGATTAAGCTTAGTCGATCCTAGCTTCTGTTTGTTTTCTTTGGGTGTTTATTTATTGCTTTATTGCTTTACTTCTTTATGCATCGCATTTCTATTTTCATATACTATTATTATTATGTTGTTCTGTTGGGATGGGATGTTACTGATTTGAGGTAAAAGGTCCAATACCCAGGCCAGAGTGTTACCTAGGCTACCTAGGATAGAGTGGATAGTCATGACGCCAACAAAATGTCAGGTTCTATTGATTGTGATCATGAGACCCACAACCAGTTGAGGTTTAAATGGGATACCATTGTTGGCATGTATTTGCAACAATGATGGTGTCTCAGGAGAACTGTTAACATTGGAGACCTTTTGACCTACCTTGTACTAGATCACACCTGTGAGAGGGGTTGGGAACTTTTGTTTTGATGGAAACCATGATTCCATCCAACCCTATTGCTATTCAGACTATCTTTTGTAATCAACGTCGAACCTCTGAATCTGGAAGGGAGTAAATCACATAGAACACTTGATACCATTGCGACGTGCTTGTGAGGGCCTACGGAGCATTCCCCACTTACAGTACACATCAGCGTTCTCGGTATGTTCTACGCACCTGAGCTATCATTGTGATGAGCATGTGGAGGTCTTATAGGGCATTTCTCCACTAGCGGTTACACATCGGCGTGCTTGGTATGATGGAGAAGTAATGCCATAAAGGCAACATTACTTTCGATTCGCCTCTAGTGATGCCACATAGGCAAGATCACCAGGCTTTTGCCCGGTGAGCTCGTGCTGTCAAGATGGCGTTTTTGTACAGAGTTGGTTGGTTCCCTCACACGTGCATTTTGATGGTTGACGAGGCCGTGACGCCACATAGGCAAGGTCACCGCTGTAACTCGTCACAAATGGGGTGCCACTTAGGACTCTTTTGTTCCATCTTGCAGTATGCTGGTACAAGTCTTTTGATGCGATGCACGGGCGTAACTCATCGAGGGTGTGGATTGCGTAGCCTAATGAGCGGGCTATAACTTACTCCTGAATTCCTCGTACATGGGTACGGGTTTGCATACATTGGTGTTGGCTATGTACTTGTTGTTGTTACCTCATTGGATAGTCATGGGACTTCCAATTGTGGTGTTACCTTGTTTGTACTTGTGCCTGGCCGTGAGAATAACCTGGGCTATCATTGTGATGAGCATGTGGAGGTCTTATAGGGCATTTCTCCACTAGCGGTTACACATCGGCGTGCTTGGTATGGTGGAGAAGTAATGCCATAAAGGCAACATTACTTTCGATTCGCCTCTAGTGATGCCTCGTAGGCAAGATCACCAGGCTTTTGCCTGGTGAGCTCGTGCTATCAAGATGGCGTTTTTGTACTGAGTTGGTTGGTTCCCTCACACGTGCGTTTTGATGGTTGACGAGGCCGTGACGCCATGTAGGCAATGTCACCGCTGTAACTCGTCATAAATGGGGTGCCACTTAGTATTCGTTTGTTCCATCTTGCAGTGTGCCGGTACAAGTCATTTGATGCGATGCACGGGCGTAAATCACCGAGGGTGTGGATTGTGTTGCTTAATGAGCGGGCTATAACTTACTCCTGAATTCCTCGTACATGGGTACGGGTTTACATACAGTGGTGTTGGCTATGTACTTGTTGTTGTTACCTCATTGGATAGTCATGGGACTTCCAATTGTGGTGTTACCTTGTTTGTACTTGTGCCTGGCCGTGAGAATAACCTGGATTCTCGATGAATCCGCCTAATAGCATGTTCCCTGTAAAACTGAGCAAACCCGTAGGATAGGGAGACTCACTGAGATTTAGTAATCTCACCCTATTCCAATTATTATTTTCAGGTGGTTCGAGGCAGATCGTGGAAAGGGTAAGATGACTTAGCTTTCGAGATGGTGTTTCTTGGCGATATGCTCTTTTGTAATTCATAACCTTTTTTACTATCATCTTTTATATCATGGATATGTATTAGTACTTGTTGGGAACTCGTGTATTTTGGCCATGACAGTTTGGGCTTTGCATTTTTACTAATAATATTATCTATTTTGCTGCTTATGTTTATGATTTTCGAGTACCATTATAATGCCATATACGTATATCCTAGGCAATATATGTATGGGGTGTTACAGTTGGTATCAGAGCAGATCGATTCTCGGCTCTGCCACAAACATCATAAGTCAGCATAATTCTGCCTCATATGTGTAGTGTCGACATGATTCCTTATGTCTTACCTATGGCATTAAGTCTGATCAACTTAAATTCCATGTGTAGGACAAACTAGAAGATGGCTGAGCGACACAGAGGTCCCGAAAGGCCCAGGACAAGGAATGTGTAAACTGACCTAGAATTGAGAATATGGGTGTGCCTTGGGTGCAGATAATGCAATAGATGCAATAGTAGAATCAAATGATAATGCAGATGATGCAAGGCATGCAAAGGCAACATCAAACTGCTCATGCTCTTACTTCTCAGGTTATTGTAGGGCCTGATTTTCGTGCTTTCGTTCAGATGGATCCGCCAGACTTATTAGGTGGATTAGATCCTATGGTTGCTCATGATTGGTTGTATGGCATGGAGATGATATTTTAGGCTATCCAGTGTACTGAGGAAGAGAAGGTGATCTTTGTTGCTCAGAAGATGAAGGGGCCGGCAGGTAGATGGTGGAATACAAAATCTACGTATTTCACTAATCAAGGGATTCCTAAGGATTGACAACACTTTAAGACGGTTTTCTTGGATAAGTACTATCCCAACAGTGTGTGCGCTTTGAAGGAGCATGAATTTCAATCTTTCAAACAAGGAAACATGTAGGTATCCGAATATGGCGAGAAATATGAGGACATGGTTGCCTATTCTAGACAAACTGCCTATGCACCACATTAATTGTGGAAGATTGACCAGTTTCTCATGGGGCTGAATGCGGATATTGTGCACAGTGTGTCTCAAAGGGAATTTACCACTTATGCTGAGTGTTTGAGACAATGCAATGTTGCTGAAAACACCTTGAAGAGGGTTCGGGAAGAAAGAGAGCAGAACGAGCCGGTTCGTATGAATCAAGGGTGGTCGAGACAGCACTTGAAACCCCGTACTTCTCCAGCGGTGAAGAAACAGACCCATGGTGGTAACTCAACTCAACCTTCTTGGTGTGGCAAGTGCAACAAGAAGCATCATGGGAATTGTAGGCCGAATTTTAGGAGTTGTTACAGGTGCCATCAACCATGGCATTATGCGGGGGATTGTACTGCCCCAGATGTTTCTGAGAAGACTAAAGGTCGTGTTTACACCTTGGACTCTAGGAAAGCCCAAGGAAACTCTAACCTTGTTGCTGGTACATGCTATGTCAATAATCAACCCTTGTTTGTGTTAATAGTTTGTGGAGCGACGCATTCTTTTATTTCTTATCATTATGTACGGAGGCTTGGTATTGAGACAAGTCTTCTTTCTAATCCTATGATTATCTCGTCGGCTACTGACGATGTAGTAGAAGCTCGAGAGGTTTGCAAGGAATGTTCTATTACTTTCAATGGTTGTAGATTTTTGATTGACCTCATTTTTCTACCACTTAAGAAGATCGATGTAGTGCTGGGAATGGACTGGTTATCGGCTAACTCGGTGTACATCGGTTTTAAGGAGACGGCTATCTTCAGTCTTGTTGAGGAGACCACATCAACCGAGGCCATTGAACATCTTCTTGAAGGTACGGTTAACATGATTAATTACCTTTTTGCTCAAGAGAAGTCTTTCCCTTTTGGTTCTTACGTCGGACTCCAAGGACAAGAATCGTGTATGGAGATTCCGGTTGTGTGTTAATTTCTCAATGTATTTCCTGAGGACGTTACCTCTCTTCCGCCAGAAAGGAAAGTTGAATTCTCTATTGATCTGGTTCCGGGTACCACTCCAGTTTAGATTGCCCCTTATCAGGGGTCTCCTATTGAATTAAGGGAGTTGAAGAGTCAGCTAGAAGAGTTGTTGGCGAAAAACTTCATTCGTCCTAGTGTTTCTCCATGGGGAGCCCCCGTTTTGTTGGTGAAGAAGAAGGATGGTAGTATGCGATTGTGTATCGGCTATCGTCAACTGAACAAGGTAACCATAAAGAATAAATACCCTCTATCGCGGATTGATGACCTCCTGGATCAATTGAAAGGAGCCTGTGTGTTCTCGAAGATTGACCTCAGGTTAGGATATCATCAAATTCGAGTTAAGAGTTCGAACGTATCGAAGACTGCTTTTGTCGCGGCCGACCAAAAATACACGAGCGTACACACACTCGAAATATAACAGAGTCGCCACCGATCTTTATTTATTCCATAAAGGAAAGGAAAAATATCAAATAAAACCCACGAATAAAAAGAAATGGATAAGATGGTCATCGCAACCAAATTAGGTTTCGGGAGTCGGTTATGTGAGGGGAAGGTATTAGCACCCCTCACATCCATCGTATTCGATGGTACCCATTTAGTTAGTTTTATGAAAGAGTGTTTGCGTGATGTTTGCGTTATTTTGCTTATTAATCAAGAAAAGAAAAAAGAAAAAGGATTTTTATTTTTATTATTATGCTCGCAAAGACATTGTGTCTTGTGCCTACGTGCTCTCTCATGCAATGGGAACGTCGAGTAACTGTAGTTCAAAAAAAACTACGAGTTTGTTGGTTGATTTTATGAAGGATGTTTAGTAAACATTTTAAGCATAAGTGTGCACCTAGCACGTTGTTCACCCAATATATTCAAAATGATGTGCTTTCAATTGTCACTTGTTATCCAATGTTTATAAAAAGAGTATTCGCAGACTTTTAGTAAAGGTTTGAGCATAGGAGTTCTCCTAGCGCGTTTTTACCCAAGGTATTCAAAAGGAAGCGAGTCCAATTGTCACTTGTTATCCAAGTTAATTAATGTATTTTGATTCAAGGGATCAAAGTATTCAAGAGGTGTTCACCACTTGTCACTTGCTCTCTTGGTTTGATTAAAAAAAAGTTTTTAGAGAAAGAACTTTTAATGTATATGTTTGATGCCACCTCTTGTCACTTGATCTCTTTGATTTAATCAAGAAAGATTTTTTTTTAAGAAAGAGCTTTTAATTTATGTCAGATTCAAAGGACTAAAGATATTTAAGAGGTGTTCACTTCTTGTCAGTTGATCTCTTTGACTTAATCAAAAAAGAGATTTTTTTAAGAAAGAGCTTTTAATTTATGTCAGATTCAAAGGACCAAAGATATTCAAGAGGTATTCACTTCTTGTCACTTGATCTCTTTGACTTAATCAAGAAAGAGATTTTTTTTTTTAAGAAAGAGCTTTTAATTTATGTCGGATTCAAAGGACCAAAGGTATTCAAGAGGTGTCCACCTCTTATCACTTGGGGCCAGTTTGTTTCAACTTTAAAAAAATGGATTTTTTCTTGGTATTTTTGAAAATAGATTTTCTAAAACCGTTTTCTAAAATATTACAAGTTTTTTTATATTCGTTTTTTCTAAAATGAAACACTTAATTTGACATCCTATAATATAAACATACATAATTGAAGACCAAAACTTAGTCAAAATCATAATTTTTTCAAAAAATTGTATTTCAAAAATGATTTTTATGAAAATCTATTTGAAATAGCTTCAAAATTAAGTGATTTTTTGAAAATTTGATATTCAAAATTTTCCCCCATAAATAGATGAAATACCTAAAATCACATTTTAAGAATAACTATTCAAACAAAATTTTAATTTGAAGCTTTTATAAAAAATTTCTTTGTAAAAAATTTTTTCACAAAATTTAGTAACACTATAAAAATCATTTAAAAAAAAAGCCAAAACAAACGGGCCCTTGATCTCTTTGATTTGATTAAAAAAGTTTTAAAACTTAATTAATGCGTTTAAGTCAAAAAGATCAAGGTATTCAAGAGGTGTTCACCAATTGTCACTCGATCTTTCGACATGATTAAGAAAAAAGGTTTTCGAAAAGAAGAAATGGACTCGACATTGGATCGAGGAATTATGAATAAAAAAAAATATATTTTTTTTGAGGTTTTTCCGAATATATTAATAAGAATAAAACTATTCTAAAATACTTTGAGATTTATCTTTAAAGGTTAATAAATGAAAAACTTAAATTATTATATAATAAAGAAACTAAATTTTTTTTTATAGTTAAGAAAACTTAAACTATTTTTTTATATTTTGTTCTAAAACTAAACAACAAAATTAGAATAAAATAAATAAACAAACTGTTGGGCCATGATTGGAAGTAAAGGCCCAAGATAACATGGAAATAAACAAAACAAAAAAATGAAAATTTTACTTTATACCCCTACAATTATACCTATACCCCTACATAAAAAAGAATTGGACTGAAATACCCTCGTATAAATAATATATATTTTAAAAAAATTCATTTTTTCCTCACATTTCAGAAAATTTTTCGAAACACCCAAAAATATATAAACCGAAACACTTTTTCAAAGTCTTTCGGTTTAAAAAAAACTACACCGGAACACTTAGAAAAAGAGTTCCGGTAATTTTCAGTAGCTTAAAGTTGCATACCGGAACACTTATTTAAAGTGTTCCGGTGGTTTTTTTTTTATAAAATTCTAGCCTTAACGCAACGGTTTTAAAGCGTTGCCTAAAGTGAATGACAAATTAAAAAAGCGTTGCCTAAAGTGTGGTTTGAAGCAACAATCAGCACAGGCAACGGTTTTATCATGTTGGCCAATACCTTTTGGCAACGGTTTAAAACCGTTGCGTAAAGTTTAGAATTTTTTTAAAAAATTAAACCTCCGGAACAGTTTTTATAAGTGTTCTGGTGTGCATATTTAAACCCCTTTACCGGAACTCTTTTTCTAAGTGTTCCGGTGTGATTTTTCTGAACCGGAAAACTTTGAAAAAGTGTTCCGGTTTATATATTTTTGGGTGTTTCAAATTTTTTTAAAAAAAATGAAAAGAAAATAAAATATGTATTGTTTATAAGAGGGTATTTCGGTCCAAATTTTTTTCATGTAGGGGTACAGGTCTAATTGTAGGGGTAGGAAGTAAATTTTTCCAAAAAAATATGGGGGCTTTGGGTCAGACCGGGTCAAAACCGGATTCGAGCCCTGTTTATCTTCCAAGAACGGGTAATTGAACCCCTAGCCCCTCTTTCAAACAAAACTGAATTTTTCGCACCCTGAAATCTCTCAGCCTCTTGCGATTTCGCCACGGATGAGCTTCGAGCTCAAAATGAAAAAAAAAAAATGCTATTCAATCTCTCTCGTCTCTCGTCACTCTCGGTCTCAACTCAATCAAATACCAGAAACGAGCAAGAAGAACAACATATAAATCCCTTAAACCCTCACAAACCCTAGACTATCAAAAATCAAATAAAATGGTGTACAAGCACGCAATCAAGCAATTGTTTGAGGGTTACAACTCAACAACACAAATAGAATACAATGGCATCAGAAAACGCGGAAAAGAAGGTGAAGAAAGACCGACCTCGTCGGAGCTACGTCCGACGGTTTTTCGACGTAGTACGAAGCTTCTGGTGAGTTCGAATTCTCTCTTTCTCTTAATGTTTTCGTTTTCCTCTTCCTCTACTTCTGAAATTCTGGAAACGTGTTGAGCATCGTGTTGTTGTGTTCGTTAACAGACATCGTTGTTGTTTGAGTTGAGCTGAAAAGAAGCCGTTGAAGTTGACGAGTTGTTGCGAAGCTACATATCAGGATAACTATTGCGAGTTGAGTGGTGGCTCATGGTTTTGTTACTGTGGATGCAAGTGAGCAGGATTTGTGCGACAGTGAAGGTATTGTCGTGCTTGAAGCTATACAAGTATGAGTCAAGAAACGATGGAGATCTATCGAGCTTGAACTTCAATGAAGATTTCCGAGTAAGTTTCTGAATCCATTATTCCTTGCCTTACGATTTATAGTTGTCTGATTGTCGTGGGGGAAGGTTTGTGTTTATGGTGATGTGAGCAGAGTTTGAAACAGAATTTAGGATTTGAGTGAGCTTTGGTGAGGTGAATTGAGGGAGGAATTCTTAGGGTTTATGGATAGCTTGACAGAAGTCTTGAGTGAAGGTGAGAGGTGGTGTTTTGAATGGAAGAGTTTTTTGAGTTTTTGTGGTGGTTGCCTCTTCTCTGTTGCTGAGTTCTCTGTTAGGGTTTTTTAGTGGTGAAATGTGGCTGCCGATTTTCCTCTGTTCTAGGGTTTTTCCAGCCTCCTTCCTTGTTGTCTTAGCTCTGATTTTATTTTCTCTGCTGTGTGAAATTGGGGGGAAAAGTTTGAATAAACTTCTGGCTTTTGGCAATTCTAAGCAATACTTTTCTTCTCAGTCCCTATTACTGTCTTCCCCCTCCCCACTTTAATGTAAATTTAGTCCTCTTGCTGCAAGCTTTTTTGATATGGCATCTGTTTCTTGCTCTTTCTATTGCAGGTTTTTGTTTTGGCCAATTCAGGTAACTTCTCAGCAGCAACAACTTAGGGCTTTTAAAGTTTAGGCTTAGGGACATTCTATGTAACAGCTTGTACACTTATTTGTAACCATTTCAAATGACTAAGAACTTTAGCAAAACGTCTTGTAATTTCTTGTAATTTTTCAAATGAAATTTTAAATGAAACTTCTACCTTTTTGTAAGAAGTAATTGCAATTGAATGCAAATTGTTCTTGAAGTGTTCAAATGGAATCAAAATGAGATCTTTCTTTTTCCTTATAAGATGCTAAGCTATTGGAAATTGGATGGAATGGAACCTCATGATTTTGAATGAATTTGGCCTCATGTTTATATTCATGGATTTTGTACTTAGATGACAAGTATTCTTTATAACTTAAAGAAATTATCTTATAACTTAACTTATAATATCGTCAAAAGCGTACAATCTTTATTTCCCGAATCCTTGAATCAAACGTTCGCCGCTCTTATACGAAATTGCTATTTAATCTTGAGTTCTCAAACGCAAAAAAAAAAAACATAATTCACCCTACACCAATTATCATGACCAAAGATGATTCTTGAGTTGATAAATTGGATCAACATATTGATGAAATAGAAAATCCTAATTTCTTTCCACTAGAACTAACACTTGAATCACGCTTAATTGATATACCCAGCTTAAACCACGTAGATAACCTAATCTTGATAGATAGATGCGACCTTTAACGTTCCTCGGTTGAAAACTTTAGCCAAGCTCAAGTATAATGGTCAACGTCTTATAACTGAGAAGAGAAGAAATAGTCTTGTAGCTTGATGAAGAAGAAATCCCTAAAAACCCTAATTCAAAACCCTAATTCACGTGAGCCATTGCTCAAGAGAAAAACCAGATGAATCTGTCTTATTTGGTGAGAGTCTCAAAACCACCGTAAAACCCTAAATTGCACAAATGTCGTTCATTTGAAATCATGTCTTAGTGAATGAATGAATAATATGCAAATGATCTAGTGGAACGAAATGTATGGGGCAAAAATTGGGGTATGATAGCTTTTAGGACGAGATACGGTCATTACGAGTTCTTGGTTATGCCATTCGGGGTAACCAATGATCCCGATGTCTTAATGGATTACATGAATCGAGTGTTTCAACCGTATTTGGATCGGCTCGTGGTAATCTTCATTGATGACATCTTGATCTACTCTCGGACTATCGAAGAGCACATGGAGCATTAAAGAATTGTGTTGTCGGTTCTTCGAGAGAAGTAGTTGTTTGCGAAGTTTAGCAAATGTGAGTTCTGGATGTCCGAAGTTAAGTTTCTTGGACATGTCATATTCGGTGGCGGTGTGGCTGTGGATCCGTATAAGGTAGAGGCAGTGATGAATTGGGAACAACCCAATAATGCAACAGAGGTCCGTAGTTTCCTAGGTTTGGCAGGTTACTATCAGAGGTTCATTATAGGCTTTTCCAAATTTGCGTTACCTTTGACCAGACTTACAAGAAAGGAAGTTTCATTCAAATGGAATTTAGAATGTGAGAAGAGTTTTCAGAAACTCAAGGAGAAACTGACTACTGCTCCAATGTTGGTGATTCCAGATCCAAACCGATCTTACGAAATGTTTTGTGATGCTTCCAAGAAAGGTTTAGGTGGAGTGTTGATGCAAGATGGGCAGGTTGTAGCTTATGCATCTCGACAATTGAGATCTCATGAAGAGAATTACCCTACTCATGACCCCGAACTTGCTGCAATTGTGTTCGCGCTCAAAGTATGGCAGCATTATTTGTATGGAGTTCACTTTGAGATGTTCAGTGATCATAAGAGTCTTAAGTATCTCTTCGATCAGAAGGAACTCAACATGCGTCAGAGGAGATGGATGAAATACCTTAAGGACTTTGACTTTGATCTGAAGTATCATCCCGGTAAGGCTAATAAGGTAGTTGATGCCTTGAGTAGGAAAGAGATTAAAGTTGTTGGACTGATGATGTTGGAGTTTGGCCTTATGGAGAAGTTCAGAAATCTGGATTTACAATTTGAATGGGCACCAACGGGTGAGTTGATTAGTAACTTGTGCATTGAGAATGAGTTGCAGGAAAGGATCCTTCAGGCACAGTGGAATGATGTAGAGTTGCAAGCAAAAGCAAACCTTCTAGATTTTGTCTGGGCACCTGATGGACTTATCCTTTATGGACATAGGATGTGTGTACCCAACGACGCCGAGATAAAGAGGTTAATCTTAGACGAGGCCCACAAGAGCAGATATACCTGTCATACCCCAATTTTTGACCCGCATATTTCATTCATCTTTGGTTTGTCACATTTTTTTATTTCGTATGTATTTATAGTTCAAAAAAATTGACTTTTATTAAAGTAAAAAAAAAAGGCTCTCATTTGCATTGTTTGCATCTTTTTACTCGGGTTAAACTTTCATCCGGTTTGTTCATTTATAGATGGTCAATAAATATTTGTTTTTTATCATATATTTAAAAAAAATCAAAAGATATATGTTTTATTTTCAGTGTAAATTTTGATTACTATAATTAGTGTTATTTTAGATTTATTCTACCTTTTTTTATTATTATTTCTTCTAAAAAAATTTGCTTAATAAAAATAGAGAAGACTTTTATATTTTGGGCCCAATTTAAAAGTTCAATTACATTTTTTTTTACACTAAACAAAACAAAAAAAAATAACAAATTTGGTCTTCACGTTTCCTGTTTCCTGCACCACCAAGGTGTTGCTGTCTAAAGCCTGCACTCTGCTGCTTCCTGCTGCATCAGTCAGCAATAACAAGCCAAAATTTGCACTGAAATAGCCAAGACATAAACCTACATCAAAAAGTATTGAAATCAGTCCATCAAATTGTTTAAAATTCTCAAACATTTCCCCCCAAAACCTTTCCAATTCATCTATAAGACTGAAATTCATAGCACAATGAAAGGAGGAGAAAACCAGAAGAAAAAGGTCACGAAAACCTGCTCAAACAATTCTCAAACCACTGCCTAAACACTACTCAAAACCACAACCCACCCTTCAACATCGCAAACAACCCTTCACTCATAACACGACCTAACATTTCTTCTTCCTCCCAACCATCATGTATCATCACTTTCTTTCCAACAAAATCTTAAGCTTACCACACCATAACCACCTTCTTCTTAACCATATTCTGTTAACCCACCATAAATTTGCACGTACGAACCGGTTCGCTAAAATTTTCCTTGAATTCAGAAATTTTGAGCGAACCAAAGAACCGGTTAAATAATGATAAAGCTTAAACGTTTGAACTAATTAAATGTTTGAACTAATTGCTAGTTATGCATAGCCCCACATAGAGCTTGCTGTCAGCTAATTGGCAGCCCCACATAAGCAAACCTTGCATGACTGCTTCGCTTGAATCCACGCTGAAGTCTTAAATTTATAAAGTACTTTTACTTTCAATACTATATGTGTCTCCGATGTGGGACTCAAGTTGTTACAGCATACTCTGTAAATTTTGAATTAGTTAAATTTTATTAATGGCAGTAATATTTTTAAAGTTTCTATTTTATGTCTAACCCATTTTTTAATATTAACGTACCGATTATTATTTTTGAACGTACCACGAACCCAAATAGCGTACCGACTCTGTATACCCCCTACGTACCTAATTCTTTGAGAGTTGCGAACCGCGTACCCGAATTCGTACCACGTACCGGGGCGAATTGCGAATTGTGTGACTATCGTTTGTTCTTGAGAGTGATAACATATTAGTATGTTGTTGTTGTTCTTGAAAGAGATCATATAATGTTTTTTTCTTGAGAGTGATAGCATATTATGTTTTTATTATTCTTGAGAGATAGCATATCATACTTTTTTATTTTATTTTCTTTAGAGTGAGGATATTATAGTTTTGTTGTTGTTATTTTTTTAGAGTTTTTAAGTGAGAATATTGTGGTGGTGTTGTATTTGTTCTTGAAAATGTGAGTATATTATAACTTGTCGTTGTTGTTCTTGAAAATGATTAAAAGAGCATGAATAAGAGAGCAAATGAGAGGTTAGTGAGAAAGAAGAGGTTTGATTTATAAAGGAGTGGGTGTTGTAGTTTGATTTATGCAGCATGTTTCAATGTTCATGTTACTGCTACTTTCTTTTCTCATGCTAGTTCTCTATTATCATTCTTTTTTTTTATTATTATTTTTCTTTTAGATCTCCACATGTCATTCTCCTACTGGGTTTATGCATTTTTTTAAAGTGAAAAAAAAGGGATGATTTTAGTTTCTTTTATTTATATTTTCGACAATTATTTTTAATTATCATAAAATATTAAATATACAAAAATGTTTAGATTTAAATCTTTGTTCGATTAGAATATTTTTACAAAAATCCAAAAATATTTTTATTGCTTATCGTTAAATTTTTGTATTTAATTATAATATTTAAATTTATTTTAGTTAATTTCCTTTTTATTTTAGTTTTAGATAAATAAACATTCAATTTTTTTTTCTTTTTAGATATATATTTAGACTTTATTCGAAGCTTTTTAAATAACTTTTTTTTCTTTTAAATCTCATTTCTCATATTAAATCTTTTTACAATTAACCTTGGTCAATACCAAGTCCCTTGTTTTCAACTTCTTTTTCATAACCAAAATTTTAAATCTATCTTTTAAATAATCGAATTAAGATTGTCTTTAATGGATAAAGAAGGGTGTGTACGTACTTGTATAAATTGTTCTAAAACGATTAGGCGATGGCCGTTAAGCCATTGTTTGAATGCTAAGATTCCATTAAAGATTTCTCAAAACTCGATTTGTCTCACCTTTTTTTTATAAAAAATATTCTTTTAAACAATCGAATCGATATTAGTCTATAATGGATAATAAAGAAGGGTTTGTACGTACTTGTACAAGTTGTTCTTTAAGCTTTCGGCGATGGTCGTTAAGTCATTGTTTGAGTGCGTGGACTGTGTTAAAGACTTCGTAAAACTCGATTTAGCAAAATGCTTTTTTCAAGTATTTTAAGCGTTGGCTATTAAGCTTTTGTTTAAATGCTTGAATACCATTAAAGATCTTTCAAACTCGATTTATCTTGCCTTTCTTACCAAATATTTTGTTTCATTAAATTATCTCATTTATAAGACCAAGTGTGAATATTTTCCATCATCCAAGAGGGGATTGTACGTACTTGTGCAATTTTCTCTTTCAAACATTTAGGCGATGGCCGTTAAGACTTTATTTGAATGTTTGATTTCTTCTAATAAACAACTTTATTCACACCTTTTCATTTCAAACTCCTTTTCATAAACGAGACACTTAGTCCAATTCAAATGCAATTATACTTCCACATGTGAAGATTGAATGTTTTCCACTCGAATGCGAAGATGGCCAAAATCTCGTCTTACTCTTGATTTAGTTATCCATTCTTGTAGTGATGTAAACAATCTCTTATCCATGTGCGCATAGTATTGTTTGAATACGATTGAGTACCTCTCGCTAAAATCAACCAACAAACTTTTGTGCTTCTTTACCCCGAACTGCGATTGCTCTGACTTTTCCATTGCACGAGGGAATACGTAGGCACGAGGTAAAAATGTCTTGGCGAGCACAATAATAAAAAATATATTTTGTTCCTTTCTTTCTCCTAACTTAATAAATAACGCAAGTAAATATCACGCTAACATCAATCACAAGAATAACTAAATGGGTCCCATCGAGTACGATGGAGATGAGGGGTGCTAATACCTTCCCCTTGCTTAACCGACTCCCGAACCCTAA
Source organism: Vicia villosa (assembly GCF_029867415.1). Classification (NCBI taxonomy): domain Eukaryota; kingdom Viridiplantae; phylum Streptophyta; class Magnoliopsida; order Fabales; family Fabaceae; genus Vicia; species Vicia villosa. Next base: position 172,044 of record NW_026706339.1, on the reverse strand, counting down.
TTTGGTTGCAATGACCATCTTATCCATTATCCTTTTTATTTTTGGGTTTTGTCATTATTTTCCCTTTCCTCTTGGAATAAATAAAATTTGGTGGCAACTCTGTTCTTTTCGCGCCCATCGAGGTGCGAATATTTTAGGTTGACAGTTACAATACTATTCATCCCGGATCGACCAAGATGTATCAGGACTTGAAAGAGATTTTTTGGTAGCCCGGTATGAAGAGGGATGTAGCCAGCTACGTAGGATTGGAAGATCATCATGAAGAATGGGGTGGGTACAAATATACTTTGAGCCTGAATCCTTTGTTTATGAAACCGTGAACCAAACCACGTTACAACCTTTAAAAGACCTAATTGAAGCAAGGTTTATTTTGAAAGCATACTACAACAAGGTTGCGTTAACCTGACTCTTAAAGATCTTTGCAAATCGTTTGTTTTACCATACCTTTTGCTTTATCCATCAATTTGAATGTCTAGACAACTGTGTTTGGACCTTTGATTCATTTTTCTTTACATCAATAGCATCATTCTAATAATGACTTTGATTTCAAAATATGCTTTGAGCATTGCATTAAAATTACCATTTTTGAATGAACATTTTATTTGCAAGCAAGTACTCATCTTTCAAGGAAGTTCAGACAGTCAAGAGACTTGATTAGTGATCCTATCGGGGGCACGTTACTTCAAGATCCTGTTGTTTAAGATTTATACTGGGGCAAGTGTTCCCGACATTCATTTCAAGAGCTGAAGCAACAATCAGTTAAAGATCAGTCAATGAGGGGCATTCTTCTTCAGCGACCCCCATGCAGTTTAGCAGTCCTTCTCAAAGGGATCATCAGTGTGACATAACAGAGTTGGCAATGTTCTTGTGTTGAGGAATCAAAATTCCAATCTTCCCTCACAAAGAGTCTACCTCAGTTATCATAACTAATTGCGTTGCATTCATCATTCATGTATCATGCATTGAAAGAATTATATATCATGCATACCCATGCGCCTTTTCCCAAACCTTGTTGTTTGTAATATCTCACCTTATGGTTTAAATCCAACTTGTTTGGCATTTATCAATCTTCTCTTCATTCATGTTTTACCTTGAGTGTCCCTGATACTGTGTTCTCGAAGTCCAATCCTGTTTTATCGTGATTGTCTTTGGTGTTTTTTCAATCATGTTTTATCTTGAATGTCTCTAATATTTTCTTTTCAAAGTCCAATGATGTTTTACCTTGATTGTCTTTGTTGCTTCAATCATGTTTTATCTTGGTGATTGTCAGTCATGTTTTATCTTGGTTGTCTTCATTCATGTTTTATCTTGGTTGTCTTCATTCATGTTTTATCTTGATGTGCTTCATTCATGTTTTATCTTGATGTTCTTCAATCATGTTTTATCTTGATGTTCTTCAATCATGTTTTATCTTGACGTTCTTCAATCATGTTTTATCTTGATGTTCTTCAATCATGTTTTATCTTGGTTGTCTTCATTCATGTTTTATCTTGATGTTCTTCAATCATGTTTTATCTTGATGTTCTTCAATCATGTTTTATCTTGACGTTTTTCAATCATGTTTTATCTTGATGTTCTTCAATCATGTTTTATCTTGGATGTTTTCATTCATGTTTTATCTTGATGTTCTTCAATCATGTTTTATCTTGACGTTCTTCAATCATTTTTTATCTTGATGTTCTTCAATCATGTTTTATCTTGGTACTTTTAATCATGTTTTATTTTGATTCTCTTTAATGTTATTCAATCATGTTTTACCTTGATTGTCATTTGATGAGTCAGTCATGTTTTATCTTGGTAGTCTTCGATCATGTTTTATCTTGATTCCCATCCAATACCTGAGTCAGTCATGTTTTATCTTGGTTGTCTTCGATCATGTTTTATCTTGGTGTTCTTCAGTCGTGTTTTATCTTGGTTGTCTTCGATCATGTTTTATCTTGGTGTTCTTCAGTCATGTTTTATCTTGGTTGTCTTCGATCATGTTTTATCTTGGTTGCTATCTAACACTTGAGTCAATCATGTTTTATCTTGGTTGGCTTCGATCATGTTTTATCTTGATGTTCCTCAGTCATGTTTTATCTTGATGTCCTTCAATCATGTTTTATTTTGATGTTTCTTCGATCATGTTTTATCTTGATGTTCCTCAGTCATGTTTTATCTTGATGTCCTTCAATCATGTTTTATTTTGATGTTTCTTCAGTCATGTTTTATCTTGATGTCCCTCAATCATGTTTTTACCTTGACCGTCCTTTGATGTTCCTCGGTTATGTTTTACCTTGATTGTCATTTGATGTTCTTCAGTCATGTTTTACCTTGGTTGTCTTTGATGTCGTTCAATCACGTTTTACCTTGATTGTCCATTTGATGTTCTGCAATTATGTTTTACCTTGATTGTCATCTAACACAGTCTCGATCATTATTTTATCCTTCCTCTCCGAAGTTCAATCACGCTTTACCCTGATTACCTTTGTTGATTGCACGTTTCAAATTTTATTCCCCATAAAATTCTGAGTGTCTCATATCATATTGCATTCAAAAAAAAGTGTCCTTTGCATTCATGTAATAAGCATTGTTGCAGCGATCTTAGGACAAAAATTGTGTGCTTTGTATTTAAGTCTCTTCACATCTTCGATAGAAGAAACTTAAATAGGGACATCTGTCGCACCCCAATTTTTCCCTATTCCATTCATTTAGATGTGTCGCACGAATTCATCATTCAATCATCACATCGTTGCATATCGGTTAAAGTCAACAAAAAATAGCCTTTATTAGTTTAGATTAAATTTAATTTTTATTTTTTAGTTTAGGTTTAATTTAGATTATTTTTTAGCTTTTATACTATTTTTATTTTTTAGTCTAGATTTAAATTAGGTTAATTTTTTAGTTTAAATTTATTTTTAGATTACTTGTTATTTCATTTCTTTAACATCTTATTATTATTATTATTATTATTATTATTATTATTATTATTTCATTTTTGTTTTGTTGCATATAAGTCAAAAAGAAAAAAAGAAAATAAGAAAATGGTCTTCTTTCACGTTTCCCTGCCTCACCACTTGTTCTGCTCCAAACACTGCACCATTGTGGTCCCAAATCTCTGCAGAAACAGTCCAAAAAAAACACATGCCAAACACAATAAGCCAATACTTGCATTCAAAGGGTTCATACAAAAACCTGAAACAAGAAGGTGCTAAAGCAGAGCATCACATTTGTTCAAACCCATCCCAAATTCCCCCCAAAAATTCAACTGATTCACCTATAAAAAAGGCTACTCAGCACAAGGAGGAGGGGGGAGAAATCACACGAGAAAGCCACAAAAACTTCAGCCACCAAGGAAGAGTAACAAACAAACTCTGTCAAAACAAAACAAACCCACACTACCTTGAAACCTCACCTTTCAAACTCCCTCAACGACACGCACTCTGCAAACCCCACACTTTACCTCCACAAACCTTCTACTCAGTAACCCCAAGATTCTCACCCTTCGATATACTCCCCTGTTCATTCAAAATCACAACAACAACTGAAAAGACCAACTAAACCAAACCTTCAACAAACGCACATCAAATACTTCAAACCTCACTACAACATCAACATCTTCCGACCTCACACGCATAGATTCATCGAAGAGAACATGGCAGGATACACCAACTGTGAAGATCGGTTTTGTTAGAGCCTTCAATCGGTAGTCTTTAAACCTTATTTGTGCTTGATTGTTGTAAAACTGCTGATGTAGTTCTGAACCTATTTTTCCTGTTTTTATCTTGTTATTGCTTGTGTCGTGTCATCCTTGTTGACGTGTCTTTACATGTTGCGCTGCTGAAGTCTTAAAATTAATAGCCATGTTTCTGTGATTTTATTTGATCGATTTCGTTGCTGGTCCTTGCTTGTATTTCGTTGCTGTTCTTTGTTTGGGTTACTGAGAAATTAGAGGAACAGAGAGATCGAAAGATTGTGAGACGAAAACACCAGGAGAGGTAGAGAGCGTATCTAGAGAGTAGATTGCGAGAGATTGAGAGAAGAGTTGAGAGAGATGAACGAGTAAGTGAGAGAAATCGAGGGAGAAAGAAGAGAGCGATATTGAGAGATTGAAGGTGAGAGATTGTTGAGTGAGAGGACAATGGAACCCAGAGAGAATCGTGAGAGATGGAGATGAAGAAAGTCTCGTTTTTTTTGTTGTCGTTGTTGTACGGCCGAATGAGAAACATAGAGGCAAGGAGGCATTCCATCTATTCATCTAGTTTTTTTTTTTTGAAGTAATGCTGGTGATACGAGGCGGATCCGGGTTTAACCCGACCCGGTCTGGCCTAGAACTTCCTCTTTCTTTCATTAATTCAGTTCTTCTTTTCTTGGGCTAAGCCTCAATGGGCCAGCACCCCCTTTTTTTGAGTTTTTTTACTTTTAGTTTATTTGTTTTTCTTTATAGTTTTATGTTAATTATTGTTTAAATTTCTAACATTTCTAAAATACAAAAATATGTTTTTTTAGTTTAGACTTTTATATTTCATTATTAAAATACCAAAAACATTATATTAATTTCAATCCAAAAAAACTTAAGATTTTCAATAAATCTTGGTCCAACGCCAAGTGGTTACAAAATAAATTCTCGATCCAACGTCGAGTTTCTTCTTTACAAAATTCTATTCTTTAAACCATACTGAAAGATCGAGTGACAAGAAGTGTACACCTCTTGAATCCTGATTCTTTTGGATTAACACCTTTTTTAAACCTTTCATTAATTGAATCAAGAGATTAAGTGACAAGGGGTGAACACCTCTTGAATACCTTGATTCTTTTGAACTAAAACACATTAATAAAATCAAAGTGATCAAGTGACAAGAAGTGCACACCTCTTGAATACCTTGATCTTTTGAATCCAATCACATTAATCAAATCAAAGTGATCCTGTGACAAGAAGTGCACACCTCTTGAATACCTTGATCCTTTGAATCAAAACACATTAATCAAACCGAAAGATCCTGTGACAAGAAGTGCACACCTCTTGAATACCTTGATCCTTTAAATCAAAACACATTAATCAAACCGAAAGATCCTGTGACAAGAAGTGCACACCTCTTGAATACCTTGATCTTTTGAATATTTTTAATCAAACCAAGAGGTTAAGTGACAAGGGGTGAACACCTCTTGAATACCTTGATATTTTGAATTAAAATAAATTAATTTACAAGGACAACAAGTGACAATGGGGCTAGCTCCTGTTCAATACCTTGGGTAAAGACGCGCTAGGTGCACACCTATGCTCAATCCTTTGCTAAACGTTCGTAAACAACACAACCTCAATTTCATTTAACCTTTTTGCCTTATGGCTTTTAAAACTCTTTTCATAAACGAGACACTTATTCAATTTCAAATGCGAACATACTTTCACATGTGAAGATCGGATATCTTCCACTCGAATGCGATAATGGCTAAAATCTTGTCTCACTCCTGATTTAGTTATCCATTCTTGTAGTGATCTCATATCCATGTGCGCGTAGTATTTCCATTTGAAAGCGATCGAGTACCTCTCGCTAAAATCAACCAACAAAACTTTTCGTGGTTCTTAGCCCGAACTACGATTGCTCTGACTTTCCCATTGCACGAGGGAATACGTAGGCAGAAGATACAAATGTCTTGGCGAGCATAATAATAAAAAAATCTTTTCTTTTTTCTTCATAATAATAGAAAACCCTAAAAAACATTTCTTTCCTCTTTTCTCGATTAATAAGCTAAAGAACTCAAACAAAATCACTAACACTCAAACACAAAACTAACTAAATGGGTCTCATCGAGTACGATGGAGGTGAGGGGTGCTAATACCTTCCCCTTGCTTAACCGACTCCCGAACCCTAATTTGGTTGCAATGACCATCTTATCCGTTTCCTTTTCATTCGTGGGTTTTATCGACATTTTCTCTTTCCTTCTTGGAATAAATAAAGTTAGGTGGCGACTCTGTTGATATTTCGAGCGCGCGATAAACGCTCGAGTCACATTTTTACCGCTACAGGCTCGTGTTGTCAAGATGACATTTTTGTCAAGATTCATTTGACTTCCTTGATTCCAAACAACACTACCCTTTATGGATAACAACTAAGTTGGCTGGGTCCCTCACACGTACGTTTTGATGGTCGACGAGGCCGTGACGCCATGTAGGCAATGTCACCTCTATAACTCGTCACAAATGGGGTGCCACTTAGGACTCGTTTGTTCCATCTTGTAGTGTTACGGTACAAGTCTCTTGATGCGATGCACGGGCGTAACTCACCGAGGGTGTGGATTGCGTAGCCTAATAAGCGAGCTGTAACTTACTCTTGGATTCCTCGTACATGGGTGCAGGTTTGCATACAGTGGTGTTGGCTATGTACTTGTTATTGTTACCTCATTGGATAGTCATGGGACTTCCAATTGTGGTGTTACCCTGTTTGTACTTGTGCCTGGCCGTGAGAATAACCTGGATTCTTGGTGAATCCGTCTGATAGCATGTTCCCTGTAGAATTGAGCGAACCCGTAGGATAGGGAGACTCACTGAGTAATCTCACCCCGTAGGATAGGGTAAGATGGCTTAGCTTCGAGATGGTGTTTCTTGGTGATATGCTTTTTTGTAGTTCATAACCTTTTGTACTATCATCTTTTGTATCATGGATATGTATTAGTACTTGTTTGGAACTCATGTATTTTGGCCATGACAGTTTGGGCTTTGCATTTGTACTAATAACATTAATTCAAGAAGTCGAATATCACAAAACATAAACAAAGTAAAGACCAGTTTAAATGAGTGATAGGGAAATAATTAATTCAAGAAAAACATATGCAATGCACTAATGATGATTATTAAAACAAATAATGTCTATCATAAGTCAAATGTTTAAACAAACAGAAAAGAAATTGCAAATGAAAGTAAAGCTAATGATCTAAAAGTTCGTCCGTCTAGCCATCCACAGCATTAGCAATCTTGTTGTGATTGGGCATGGGAGCAGTGATCACGTTAGGGGTTGCAGGAGGGCCGAACTTGATTTCTCCGATGTCATACCCCAAAATTTACACACACTTTTCAAAAATTCGAAGCTATTTCAAAAATTGGGTTTTATAAAAATTTAGGGTTCATTCACATTGATATCCTATTTTTGTAAATATTCGATTTAAAGGTCTATTTTAAAATATAACTGTTTACTCTTAAATTGTTATATTTTAAAAAATAGAAAAATGCTTGTATATGCTTCATACACTTTCAATTGACTTTTTATTTCAAATAAATAATATAGTACAATTGATAATAATGATAGGCTTGCAAACAGAAGGTCACGGGTACGAATCTCGTGGGGTGCACCTGGACGTACCTAGACACAAGTACTTCCAGGTTCTCAACCTTGGTCATCAAGGAAGGTTTTTTCACCAACAATTATCTAACAATCACCCACAATTTCATAACATCTCATACACTTTTTCAAACCTTTTTTCCAAAATCTCTAAGTTTTTTTAGGCCAATGATTAAAATATGAGGCCTCTTTTATTTTTAAGTTCTAATCAAACGATGAATATATGATGATTCTTTTCTTTTTTATTCTAATTCCATCCTCTTCTATTTATTTTCAATCTCTTTTAATTCTAAGTTACTTGCTTGCTCTTTTAGTCATATGATGATACCTGATGACTCATTTCTTCAAAATTTCTTATTGTTTCATTTCGCTGTAATTATCCTTACCATATGTTTATGCACCCACTCTTATTTACTGCAGTAATTTCTCTCGGATCTAACAATTGATCAGCAAAACCTTTTTTACTCATTTCTTTAAACATTTCATAGTAATAGTTTTACAAACCAAATTCACTAACACTAACTATGAAACCTGTGAGTTTTCAAATCCAATAACAGCACATTCCCAGCAAGAAAAATGAATTCATAAAGCTAAGTCATAAACCATGAATATATGACAATAATTTTCAGGGTAGAATAGGCAACCCATAACACTGTATAAAATTGTTTGTTTTTGTTTTTTTGTTTGTGCAGAAAAAGAAGAACAGAAAGTATCGGATCTACCACATCACCATCGCTCTCCGCTGAACCACCGTGAAATCCATCGTCCACCATCAACACAACAACTCACGGCGAAGCTCTCAGTCGAAGCTTCGATTTCGAAGCGTCATCGCACAACAGCACGAGCAACCATCATGCGGCCAACCTTCGAACACTAACTCCGCCGTCAGCCGCGAACTCAGCCCGACTTCAGATCCAGCCACAGCGACACCGATGCCGCAAGGACCACAGCTCCGAACTCCTCCGACAGTAATCCGATTCCCTTTCTGCCCTGTAGATCGACCGATGTTTAAATTTCTAAATGTTTATTGTTGCTGCTATGTTGTTATTATTCATTAAATATAGGGGATGTTGTTGGTTGTTAGATTTTTGAATCGATTTTGGTATTGAGCAGAGAGGAACGAAACAATTGGTACCCTCCATGTTCATTTTCGTGAAGATTTGAGTAAAGGTGATCATGGCCTTTTGCTTTTGTCGTTGAACCTACGGTATAATCTATGGAAAGGCTGGGTCCATGAGGTTTTTTCTGGAAAGAGATGAACAGAGGATTGAGCTTGACATTAAACAGAGTGTGAGAAGAGAAAGGGGCACACGGTTCATGGGTTAGGTTTTTTTATTATTGTGTGATTTGGGCTTGTAAAGCCCACTGATCTGCTTCTTTAACATCCCAACGTTTTTACCTAGTTTGCACCCTTGTTCTGAAACTTATCATTGGGCCTCCTTCCCTTGGGCCAGCACCTCTTCACTTTTTATATTGGTTTCTTTTATAATTGTTTTGTTTACTTTCTTTAGAATCTTGTTTTAATTCCCATATTTCATAAAAATAACAAAAAATATGTTTTGATTAGTTTTTTAAAACATTAAAAATTAAAAAATATATATTTTATGCTTATTTGCTCTTTAGAATTTAATTTAGTATTATTTAGATTTTCTTTTGTTAGTTAATTTGTTAACGATAATTGTTTATAACTTCACTATTTTCTCATGTCGTTACTAACATTTTTGTGTATTGCGAGGTACAATCGCGCTATTGAATTATTCTTGTGGATACATGCAAATTTATACTTGACCTCCTATAATTTTTATTTCCGTGCTTTATTTTTCCGCCAGGTTTTTATTGTAATCCCCTCGCCCGAAGCCATGTAATAGCTAGGACCCTTTATTTTTCTGCCCTTTATTTTCCTGCAATATTTATCTGCGTGTGATAGTAAATTAGGGTGTGAAAAGAAATTAATCTCGATTTAGATCACTAAATAAAAGATAAAATATTCTGAAACAACACACATGATTGCTACACACACTCACCCATAGGGTACGCCCTTCTTGGTTGCCTTCGAAATTAAGGTCGCGTCCCTCGAATGTGGAGGTACCTACTAGCAAAAGTCCCAACGGTTAAGAAATCATCGTAAATATCATAAGTTCCTCGATGACCCTTAAAGTTGCCTACGAAAACATATGATCTAGTCCCTCGAATGGTTGCCTACGAAACGATGACTGTCCCTTCGAATATTGCTAAAGGTACCTCTACCTGTTGCTCTCAACGACCTCGAAGACCCTTCGATGACCCGCACGTCCAATATAAACAAGGACTACCTACTTCTATATAGTATGGATAGTTCTAGGAACTTTAAAAAGCATAGAAAAAGACCAACTATTAGGGTAGTACTCTTAGATTGCTTGCTCAAATACAAAACTATTTTTACACTCCTTTCAAAAACAAAGGCTACGCTTTTAAGCTAAAGTCCTTTTATCCACTACTCTTTCAAACAAATCAAACATTTCAAACAAACATGAGTTAAGCAAACTAAGAACCCGTAGATAACTACGGATGAAAAAGGTGCTTACACCTTTTCTTTTCATAACTTACCCCCCGAGCCCGTTTTCTTTTAAAAAGGTCTTTTTCTGTACTTTTTACCTTTCCTAAAATTGGACAAAATAAAAGTCGGTGGCGACTCTTGCTCACCGCAACATTTGTTTGCGAAAACAAAAAAGGTCAGTTCAAACCACCGAGTTACACCCGACATCGATCATGTCTTGAATCTTATTCTTTAATGTCCAGCAATTGTCAGTGTCATGTCCAAGACTTTTGGAGTTATAGCGAGAGGAGGAAGTGTTGGGATTTGGATGAGGAGCTATCTGTGTAAGTAGCTATGCTTTCAACAAGTGTTGCAGCGCTTGAGTCAAAGACATGTTGATCTTTGTGAATTTTCTTTTGGATGCGCCTTGTTTACGTTGGTTGTTTTGTTGTTGTATCAATGCATGATTAGAGACCCGGATTGCCCCAACAGTGTCAAATTCATTCCTCCCATCGTATGGCTTTTTTTGTGACACTAGAAGTTGAAGTCACTAGAATCTTTCCACTTCGGATTCTACTTTCAACACGTTCCCCAGTCAGTATGAGGTCGGTAAAAACAGATGAAGAGTTTCCAATTAGATGGCTGTAGAAAGGACCAGTTAGTGTACTCATGAACATATCCACCAATTCTCTGTCCGCCAAAGGGGGTTGAACTCTGCCAGCCAAGTCTCTCCATTTCTGAGCATATTCCTTGAAACTTTCTTTCGACCCCATGGACATGCTTTGTAGTTGCATGCGAGTCGGCGCTAGATCAGCATTATATTGGTATTACTTGTAGAAAGCGGTTGCCAAATCTTCCCATGTAAGAATGTTGGCACCATCCAGTTGATAGTACCACTCTAGTTGAGTTCCAAATAAGCTCTCCTGAAAAAAGTGGATCCATAACATCTTGTCAGCAGTATGAGGCCTAATCTTCCTCACATAGGACCTTAAGTGCAGTTTAGTACAGGAGACTCCATCATACTTAGAAAAGGTCAGAGTCTTGAATTTCATAGGAATGACAACCCCTGAGATGAGTCCTAGCTCTTCAAAATTCAACCCAGGTACCTTCTGAATCTCCATGGCTTTCATACGTTCTTCCAACAGTTTGTATTTGTCATCAGGATGTTCATCCTCATGGTAGTAGTCCTCTTCTTCTTCAGAGGGCTTGGAAGAATCATGGTTACTTTTTGCATCAGTTTTGATACTAGCATCATCATCTTGTTCATCGTCGTCACTGTCTTTAGAGACTTCGGCTTCCCTGAGTTACAAGGTCGGACCTCTGAGCCTTTTCCCCAGAGTCTTCTTGCCCTTCTTTTTCTTCTTGGTAAGGATGGTCCTCAGCTCTTCTTGCCCCTTGGACAAATTCAGAATCAAGGTTTGGAACTCAGCATTCTAGGCTTGGAGATTCTTAAGTGATTGTTCGAGATTCATGATGCTGAAATAAACAGCAAGGAGGGATGAGAAACCCATCATAGGGAACCTGTTATGTGATGTTATGAATGTAGATGCAATATTTTCAAGAATCTTTAGGAATTTAGTTAGCAACATTTAAATGTAGTTGCATCTTTGTTGAAGAACTTCGTCTTTCGTCTTTGAACGTCCTTCTTTAAGAATCAAGCTCACCATATCCAGTGGGTCATCGCCTCTAATTCGGGATACTTGTACTTTTGAATTTGAAAGCATATGGCTAGAGGAAAATAATCCTCTTGCCCCTTGATAGGTATTGTGTCTTTGAATTGGAAGACGTGTGGCTAGAGGAAAGTAAATCCTCTTGCCCCTAGATAAGAGTTCAGTCCTTGATAAGAGCACCTGAAATTGTGCGTCCTAAATCCCTAAGATCCTTGAAAGGGTTAGTCAATCATGCTATGTTATGATGTCATGATGTTATGCAATGCATAAGGTATGTCGTAAGATAATAAGGACAAACAAATCCTACAAACGAAACCTGCAAGGAAAACAAAGGTTAGTAGCAAACACAAACAAGTCACACAAGTGTCCTTAGGTTTAAAGGCTTGCATGAAGTTCGTATGTAAGTACCCTCCCCACTGAATTTTAGTTGGTTCAACCTGTCCTAGATAAAGATCGGGTGCTATGGTGCTCATATCCCTGATCTTTCTCGCGGGCATTATCTCAACATGGCACTCGATCGGCCAGCCAAAAACATCCCTAGAGTACAATCTCAATGAGTGTAGCATTGAGTATCAATCGGCTTCAGTCAGGAATCCAAAGCCAACCATCTCACTACTTCCTATAGGCCAAATTCAAGTTCAACTAAGGTTCTAAGGGCGAATTAGTGCTTAATGACACCACGCGGTAGCCAAATGTCTCCTCGATCACTTTCATGAGCCATCAGGACAAACCAAAGTGTCACACTAACGGTGGCCACCAGATCAACCATAACGATACATGTCGTACAATCTCCTTGGTCTACTGCCACATACCTAAGGTACACTAGATCCGGGTGTAGGATCTTTCACACAACAGAATACCCAAAACAACCTTTAAAATAAAGCAATCAAATCAAACAAGTGAAAACATTTAAGTGAATCCTAAACTTTAAGGTAACCCATCTTTTTATTTGAATATATCCTCAGCAGAGTCGCCAGTTCTGTAATACGGTGGGAGAACTGACTTTTAGAAATGTTGCGGATAGCAAGAGTCGCCACCGACTTTTATTTTATCCAATTTATAGAAAGGCTAAAAGAACAGAAAAAACCTTTTTAAAAGACTTTGAGTTCGGGGGGTAGGTTATACAAAGGGAAGGTGTAAGTACCCTTTGCATCCATGGTTATCCATGGGCTCTTAATTGCTTAGCTCACTTTAATTTCAAAATGTTTGAAAAGTTTCGTGTGTGAATAGTAAAAGCTTTGAAGAAGAACTTTAGCTTGTAAATAAGCGTAGTCTTTTTTAATTTGATTTTGAAAAATAGTGGGAAAAGATTTTGAATTTAGAGCAAGCAATTAGTAGCAACTACCCTAAGTTTTTAAATTTGTTCTTTTAGCTTTTCAGGGTTATCCATACCATAGGAGGGTATGAAGTCCTTTCATTGGATGTAAAGGATCATCGAGGAAGTATCTTTCGCCATAAAACTGTCCCTACCATATAGAGGGTAGGTAGTCTTTAAGGAAGGATAGAATAGTCATTTTTGGCAACATGCAAGGATACCTTAGCAATGGGAACAATCATCCTTTATAAGGCAACCTCGAGGGACAAAATTGATGATGAATGAACTGAGGGTAACATTTGTTTTGCTTTAGGTATCCTCGGAATCGAGGGACTTGACTATTTTAGAATCATAATTAAAGGCAACAGATAATAAGGCAGCAGGCAACAAGGCAACAAGAGAGGTTACCCTAAAGGTGTGTGTGTGTGTCACAATCAGGTGACTAAATTCAGATATTTATCTTATAATTAGTTATTCTAATTCAATTAACAGGCTTGCACTCCCTAGGATTACTAACCACAACAATTAATATTATGGCGAAATAAAAGGCGGAAAACGTAAATTCCTACGCTATTACAATAAACACCTGTGAGCAAAAAAATAAAAGCAAAAGAAAGAGAAAAAATTAATTAGTTTAAAATAAATGGCTTGAACCTTCACCGACCCTTGACCAATCCTGAAAGTTAAACATGAAGAAGAGAAAAGTTAGTGCATTAAAAAATCCATTAATTATTTAACAAACCCTAATTTAAAATAATTAATTTAAACAAATTATGTAAAATAAATAGTTTAATATTTTAAATAGCTATTAAAGGTTAAGGAAATCGAATGTTCGATAAAATATGATAATTAAATAATTGCTGGATTAAATCCTAATTAACTAATTAATTAAAAGTATAGGTAAAAATTTGAATTTTTAATATTTAAAAAACGATTAGTGATGAGATGATAAAAAAAGCCGAGTTTTCGATAAAAAAGAAATGATCATCAAAAATAACTTTCTTAATGAAAATATAAAAATTTAAGGTAAATAGTTAATAAAAATAAAAGAAAAGAAAATAAATAAATAAAAGGGATTGTGTAATTAAAAAATTAAAAAATTTGGGAAAACTTAGCTCTTATCAGGTGTGGCCGGCTTCTGAGGGACCATGATGGGGCTGCATCCCTGAGGCCTTAAGATCGTGACTGTTGAAGATTTGACGTTGAGGATGATGAGGCCTACCGTGCGCGCTGATTGGTAAGGAACATTGGATCGATAATCTTGTAAATTGTAAAAATAAATTGCACAGCCTGGGGATCGAACCCCGGATTTTGATATTGTAGCCTCTTCGTTTTAACAACCAGGTCACACTGCAGCTGTTGTCATTAATCACTCAAATACATATAAATATATAAAAAATATGGTGAAAAGGGAAATTTCAAACTTGAGTCAAACATGGGCCCACGATCTTGCAAGAGACCAATGAGAGACGGAGAGAGAGGAGCTGCAGGGTTGACCATCTAATGGATAACTCACGCGTGGGGTCCACGGTCACAGCGCCATGTCAGCATCTTCTACCTCCTGACCTGCAGATTTAGCTGCGCCTTTTGCTGCGGATTTACCTGCGGATTTTTCCGCAGGTTTGTTTCTTCCATGACTGCGTTTTGGAAACCTGCAAAAACAAGATCTACGCAAATGCAAACATGCCCAGATCCACCAATTGGCACCTTCTGAATCCAATGGTGGTGTTAGTTTTATCTAAAAGCGCTTGGAACACGTAAAACGAAAAGTTTCTTCTTGAAACCCTAACAATGGTACAACTCGTATCTTGCACCAAAACTCACGACCAATGGTTCTATTCTTCTCCGTACTTTACCAGGACCTCATACATGTAATCACATCTTATTTAAACACAGTAATTCACAAGGTGCAAGAATCAAGAATGTATGCAAATATGATGATCATGATATATGAGTTTTTAAAGGCATTCAAGCATGGTTAAGGATTCAAACCTTTGTTTTATTACCTTTGGAGATTGATAGGATGATCAAAATTGCTTGGGAATGCTTGGAGTGACCTATGCCAAATTTTCAACTTTCTTGAAGCTTTTGAAGTTGCAAACCCTAGTGCTTTCTCCCCAAATTTCGTCCCCCTTGTGGCTGGGAATTATGAGAATATATAATGGTGTGAATTAGAGTTATTTCCATGGGCTTGGACCATTGTTTTGCTCACATGGAAATTTGATTGAAAAAAATATAATATTTCCTTCTATTTTTGGATCAATACCATATCTAATCTCACCAAGCTTGATGTGCACAAAATTTGATGAAAAATATGGAGGTTATTTGATTGGATATGATTGGGAATTAGATTCAAAACAAATCTCCTTCATAAATCTTTTATTTTTTAATTTTATTGACTTTTAAATGAATAAAAATTCAAATAAAATTAAATAAACCAACTAGTTTCGTGGCAATTGGATTTTGGGCTCTACATATCATGAGGATATAGATTGGATCTTAAGAATATGGGCCTATTTGCAAAGAAATTCATTTTGAGGCATTTTATTTCACATTTTTCTCCTTAAAATAGTTCAACTTTGACAAGGCACATCTCCTTCAATTTTTAAGATATGGAGGATTTCTAGGACTTTTTGGAAACCTCAAGATGTCCTATATAAGCCACTTTGGAACCTTTTTTCCATTTGGAAATTTTATCTTGATGATATGGGCTTTGACAAAAAAACTGCTTTTAGTTGACTTTCAAAAAGGACCTATAATCTTTTGATCCATACCTCTCAAATGAAGCATTTCTAGCCTTGGCATGTGAGAGACAAAGTTGTAGAGAATTCAATTTCCTTCAAAATGAGATTTGGATGGAAAATTTATGATGTTCTATATGAAACTTATGGCTGGTCAAAGTTCAGTTGACTTTTAGGTTAAAAATCCTAATTTAGAAACTTTGAATTTTGTTGATTTCTGAGCTTTCCTTGATGAATCATGATCAACCCTCGATCAAATGATGAATGATACTTCAAAATAAGGATGTTAACCAAAAGTCAGGAATTTTGACTGTACTTTCACCACAGTTGACTTTTAGGTCAAATCAGTCGACTGTTGACCATTTGAGTTGTTTTGTGAATCAAAGCTTGAAATATAGTGGGCAAATTTTGGGGTATGACACATTCAAAGCGTTTAAGAAATATGCAAAGCAAATTCAAAATGAGAAGTCACTAACAATTGCCTAGATAAGAAGTGATCATGGTGGAGAATTTCAAAATGCTTCTTTTGAAGAATTTTGTGAAGAACATGCAATATCTCATAATTTCTTGGCACCAAGGACTCCTCAACAAAATGGAGTAGTGGAAAGAAAGAATAGATCACTTGTGGAACTTGCAAGAACAATGCTTAGTGAGTCTTTCCTTTTTAAAGAAGACTCTATATGAACTATTCAAAAGAAGGAAACCAAACATTACTTATTTTCACATCTTTGGATGCAAGTGTTTTGTCTTAAACAATGACAAAGACAATCTTGGTAAGTTTGATGAAAAATCCGATGAAGGTATTTTTCTTGGTTATTCTCTTTCTAGTAAAGATTTTAGAGTATATAACAAAAGAACTTTAAAAATTGAAGAATCTATGCATGTATGTTTTGATGAATCTAATTCATCCAAGGATGATATTATTATATGTAATGATGATGATGATATAGTAGTAATTCCTCAAGAAGATACTTCCAAGTCCGAAAATAAGAGTCAATTGGAGAATCAAGAAGATACTTCTAAATCCAACAATGAGAATAAATTGGAGAATCAAATAGAACCTATTCAAGAAGAGTCAAATGTCAATGATCTATCTAAGGTATGGAGAACTCATAGAGATCACCCAATTGATAAAGTCATTGGTGATATTAGTCAAGGCGTTACAACAAGACTAAACCTTCAAGATGCTTGCTTAAACATGGCATTTCTCTCTCAAATTAAACCTTCAAAAGTTGATGAAGCCTTAGGAGATGAACAATGGATAATTTATAGTTTATGTTAATTATAAATATTTATAAGATTTTGTTGATTAAAATAAAACGGGTATTGTGGTAATAGTGTCCCATAAAAACTTCTTAGATGAATAGTTTTCAATTTTAATTGATATATAATTTATTTAAATGCAAATATAAAATATGAAATAATAAATTTAATTGTATAATACTCATGCGTCCGCACGGGTAAATTACTTAATTATAAAATATACAATAATTTCATTCATTTAATTGTATTAAATCATCATAAAAAAGAAAAAAATGAGATGGTGAAAAAGAGGAAAATTTTTGATATTTAAAAATAAAAATTTCTACCTTAAATAAAAGTAATTATTATTTAAAACAGAACAAATATTATAATAATAGTGACTCATGAAATCGAAATGCATCGTCTCCAACAAAAGATTATAATTTATCTTAAAATGTGCTTTGAGCTATAAAAGACAAAAGAATTATTATTCTACCTAAAAATAAATTTTCATGCGTAAATTATGAGATAAAGTGGAAAGAGAGAAAGAGTGATAAAGTTATAAAAATGAATAGAGGTAAGAAAATATATATATATATATATATATATATATATATATATATATATATATATATATATATATATATATATATATATATATATATATATATATATATATATATATAAATAGAAGGCAAATGAGACAATAAAATATTTGTCAAGAAAATGTTTTTTTTTAATATTAGTCAAAATACTATAACAACAACATTCTTTGACTATATGCATCTCATTCTTCATGCATGGTGAAAAGAATCAAAATAAAAAATAAAAAGATTATAATTATTAAGGAAAAAAAATGCAATGTACATAATTATGTTAAATCTATAATTTTTTTTTTGTACAACATGATTCTTGTCTAGAATAATATTTTCCATGATTAAAAATCGTTAGGTTTGAATTTTTGTACTATGTTCAAAAAAGGAGGGACACAAGCTTAAATTTTAGCTTTTACCCATAACAATTATGTTCAAAATGACTAATTTAATAACATTTGAAGTATTTTAGGACTAAAATTGATACTATAATTTCATTCACAATATAGGAGTTATATTTTTTGTTTATAAATCAGATATATACTATTATATTGTCTACATTTTAAATATTGAATTTAAACTTAAACTTTTAATTAAATTGAAAATTGAAAGAGATATTTGACATCTCATTAAAGTGTTCTTGTGTGTGTTATTTTATCTTTTAATAACTGTAATCAATTGAAAAAGAAAACAAAAAAACAAGTGGAGAGTGAATTGTCCGTGAAGCTTCTTTCCAACATACAAAAATCTTGTTCACACCCACTAGTCTTACCATTATATTCATTTTGGGAGCAAGCACAACTTAAAGTCTCATCCAAATTTTTTCCCTAAGGGTGTGTAACACCCCAAATCTACTCTACAATTATAAGCGAAAATCAGAGTGCATTTAAAATTATTCATCAAGCGATGGGATGTCACAATTCGACTTAACCAAACAAACATACTTATATTTCATTTAATAAAGATACATAGCATTCAGAACAACACTTGTTTCACCACTTACAACTTAAACTTATAAACACCTTTCAATTCAATTTAACACAAATGTCATCATAGAATACAATAATCAAATAATAAAGACTAATCCCCTGAGTGCTACGTATCAGAGCAATGGACACCAACTCGACTTGTCATAAAGCAACATAAAGACTTCACCTAGATAACCTCGAACATCCAGGACTAATCTTGAGTACCTGCCCATTTCCCATGGTAGGGGAAATATCAGCAAAGGGGTGAGATATCTTACAATATCAAGGAATGCATGATAAGTAATATAGGAGATATAGATCATACATAATTTCACCACTTCGCATCACATAACATCTTACAACAAGTTTCACCGCAAAACGACTTATCAATATAATACAACTCTCAAAACGCCAACGAGGTCATTAATCACATATTTAAATATACAAGTATGATATCAAATACGTCACAACAAACATATCATTATCACGTCACAACAAACACCTCGTCATCTCAACAATTCAAATGCAATTCAAATGCGACTCAAATGTGACTCAAACTTATGCATATGCATGTGGTACCATTGGAGTAAAACTCCCGTCTCAAACAGTTTGCCATTGGGCCGTCTCAAACATTTGCCACAAGGGCCATCTCAAACATTTGCCACAAGGGCCGTCTCAAATAATTGCCACAAGGGTCGTCTCAAACAATGCAATGGATGCGACTCAAATGATGCACATCCACAAACACAACTTAAACCACTTAATCAACTTAAACGACATAATCAACTTGAACAACATAATCAACTTAAACAACATAATCAACTTAAACAACATAACCACATCAACTAAACAACATCAACTCAATGCCAAGGTTCTATGGCAATAACCGAATCATAGTAATTTACCACATCTCAATCATATCATCACATCATATCGACATACAACCTCTATTCAACTTCATTCTTATCAACATAATACAACAATAACAACGATTCATCATGTTACAACAACAACAATTCATTATATTGCACAACAACAACTAACATCAACAAATTCTTCATATTCCTTAATTCAAGTAATCACCATAACACGTTATATTCAACTTCCTAATAAAGACATATATATTCTTAATTCATCACATGGCATCATCGTCGACTCATACATATCAAATACGCACAATTAATCACATATAGCATACAACATCTTTATCAATTATGAATATCATCATATATCTCATTATCTCATTATAAGGAAGGCACATATTATCATTTCAATAACATTGTATCGTCATAAGGAAAACATACATCAAGTTATACCGCAACATGGTTACATTGGTTCATAACAAAGAACATACTTCACATGTTAACACAACATAGTTCATCACTTAATCCCAATAAACATAATAGGAGAATAGATACTATGAATCATTTTATTGCACCATGATATGGTTCGTTGAGTTAGCTTTCTAACGCTTCGAACGACGCATAAAACGGAGTTACGGATCAAAAGTTACATCATTTCAAAGTTTGGAAAAAGTTATGTAAAACAGGGTTCGCGGCGCCAACAAAGTTCGCGGAGCGAACTGAGTGAATCAAATATTCCTAAGTTTCTGCCAAGTAGTTCGCGGCGCGAACAGAGGTTTGCGGTGCGAACTGGCGAATTTCAGAAAATCCCAAACACAGAAAACAGCATACGAAACCCATCCCAAAACCCCTAAACTCAACCCAATCAAGTTGGAAAACACCAATCATCACGAACAACAATAGAATACATGTTATAAACACAAATATAACACATATTATTGATCTTCTAACATCATAACATCATCAAATATTAATTAAAATACATTTCAAATCATAAATTCATGCATTTGTTCATAAACCCTAACTTTTCTAAATTCATGAAATTGAAGAATAGAAAGCATACACAACATTATCAATTCCACCTTCATCAAAATTGCAACACAATCATGGATTTCAATTATGAAACCTAATCTCTACCATACCCATCATCATGCCAACCCTTAGAGAGTAAGAACCCCACCCTTACCTTAGCAAAAGCTTCACTTCCTTCAATGAAGCTCTTCCTCTTCATGCCATAGCTTTCTCTTCTTTCTCCCCTTCTTTCTCTTCTTTCTCTTCTTCTTTCTCTTCTTTTTCCACAAAATGAGTTATGAGGTTTAATCTCTAAAACCCTAACTCTTACTATCTTTTCTCACTAATGGGCTTAACCCATAACCCATCCATTGTGCTATATTCTTTCCACTTAGGCCCAATTCATAACATCTCTTTAATTACTCAATTAATCCGAATAATACACGTAAATAAATAGCCACACAACATAACCGAATATTATTTTCCAACAATATTCCACATCTACCATCGATCCATAACCTAAGTATACCGACTCAAGAATTGTATTTCTCCGACTAATTAATTTGACCATAAACTTAACTGCTCAAATCAACATATTAATCCAATTATGCCTTTAGAATAATACCGATAAATTCCGACTTCGACTAATTCCAATGAATAAATCCTTAATAATTCAATTAAATAATTAATTAAATTCAGGGCGTTACAAGGTGTGTTTGGCATAAAAGAGAAGTTGTGAAGAGAGAAATAAATAAGAGAGAGTGTAAGAAGAGAGAAATATATGAGAAATAAAATAGATTTGAGGTATTGTTTGTTTTAAGAGAAAGAGAGAAGAAATGGAGAAGAGATAAGTGTTGTATATTTTTAAAGTACTATATTGCCCTTATGATCAATAATATTTTAAAATATATATTTATAATTTAATGGACAAAATAGTCATTTCTTTCTATTAATTTGTCTTTTCTTACTTTCTCTTCATATTTGAAGAAAAATGCAAAAGTTGTGGGACCCACTCTTTTTTAATCTCTCTTTAACTTCTCTCTCACCCATTTCTCTCTTTCCTACTTCTACTCTACCAAACACAAAAGGAGAGGCAAATAGTGGCATAGTAAACCCTTTTCTTATAACATGGCATATTAAAGGTGCTATAGTACTTAAAAATATTGGGCTTAATTTGGTTCACCTTAACACATTTTTGACAAACAACTAGGGTTTTAAAATACATCTTGAAGTCATTGGTGAACCCTATGGAGCTAGGTATGGCCCCATATTTTGTTATTTGTGTTCTCCATTTCTTGCTTTAAAAGGGTACAACCTATTTTTTACACGCATTGAACATTTTTTTTCATATATAGAATATCATTAGTTTCATTGTTTTATCAATGTGAGAGGTCTATGTGTATTTTCTCTTTCTTATTTAAAAAATAATTTTTTTCTCAAAATAATTGACATATTTGAAGCAATAAAAATTGTATTAAAAATAAAATAGGTGAAATTTCAATTTTTAAAATAATATTAGTTCTTTCTTACAAAATTGTATTTATTATATTTTGATATTTGCACAATCTAAGTAATACTATGCTTACACTCAATAATTAATATATTTTATATTTTATCTATGTTAATATTACATTTGTGGCTATATGAATTACATGATGAATTATTTGTGCATGTGATTAATACCATATACTTGATATGATTAATATGATAGAATTGTATCCACCTTTTCTTCTATCTAACTAAACAAATTCGAATTTATGAGATGCACATATGATGCAATGTCTAAGATTTTAGCATGCTCAAGCAATCTAGGGTAAGCCCTCAAAAATTGACCTATTTTTATAATATATTTTTTATAACGAGAATTGGATTATTTAACATACAAATTAGGGTTTTATTTCAATGGGTCTCGAGGTTTTAAATTTTTTCGCACTATAACTTTCATCCTTTGCTGTCATCCACGGGATGAAGTCATATTCCTCAAGATTTCTTATTGGTAGTTTCTTGATACTTTCCGTATTAAAGAAAACAAATGTTGCATTGATTAGTGACATGTTCTAATAGTTAGTAAGCTCATTGTTTTTTTATATAATAAGAAACTCAATGCATTTTTTTATTTAATTGTTGCTCAATATAATGAGGAATCAAATGAAAACTACTATGTCTAATCTAAGAATTGGTCGCTTTAGCTAACAAGTGGGCAACTGATTTTGTTTGGCATTAACAGGCTTTACCTCAAAGTCGAAAAGAACTGCTAATAAATTCTTAATATTGAAAATTATCAAACTAAATTCTGAGTTACCCACATAGTTTGCATGCACAGCTTGCAAAATTAATTGGGAGTTACTCTCAAAGGTAACAAACCTCATTTGTAACCGAATGGCACCTAGCATGGCTTCCTTCAATACCAAAGCCTCAGCTTCTAAAATGGAGAAACGCCCTACATCCCAAGCTATACATGCCATGTCACTCATCTCCTTCACCTTTTTCACATAACTCACATATAGAAGGGCACTGAATATAGAATTGTCATAGTCGACCTCGAGTAGGAAGGCAACCGCATCAGATCCGACACAGTAAATTCTTAGCCTTAGGTGGAGCTCTTATCTTCGACAAGTTACCTCATTCTCCTTCAACACTCCCTCTTCTTAGACTATTGAGCACACACATCCTTATCTTGTATCATGTTTTTAGACTATAAATACCTAATTATTCCTCTCTTTAAACCAAGTAATCCTCACTAACATCCTCCAAGTGGCACCTTCTCAGTTTCCTAAAATACATCTTGAGTAGACAATTTCCTAATTTTCTAAATATTCCATTGTTTACCATACTCATGCATAAGGTATTCAACATTCATAATATACATCCTTTATCCTTGTGGTGCAATCATCCACCCTTTCCCTTCACCTCTCAACCATGGTTCGGACATGACATTAATCTTGCTCCCATCACCAATCCTCCAACGAAACCCCATAATGAGAACATCCATCTCCTTCTATAAACTCCTCCTAGCATAGCTAGGATTATTTTCAAGACTAGCTTCAAAAAGCAAAGACCGGGAAAAATACCTAGCTTTCAAAACTCCAGCCATCAATCTATCCGGTTGCATCATAATATGCCACCCCTTGCTTTGCCACCATTACCATGTTCAAAGAATTAAAATAAAAAAAACATATACCTCTTTGCTCCTTAGGACAAGTCAATATACTCTTCAAGATAATTCTTTTATCCAATCATGTACCTGGAGCATCCACTATCAAAGTAGTAATCTTCTCTTAAGGTGACTTTGAGAAATGTATGAGCTATATGACAAGTGAAAGTTTTTTTGGGTTTCCACACTTTCTTTGCTTGAGTTTTCTTCCCTTTCTTTCTGTTGAACCTTGGATGACTATAGGATTGAGGATATCCATACATTCTATAGCAAAAGAGTCTTATATGAGCATATATTCCACAGTAGTGACACCTCCAAAATGAGTTCATGTTGCCTCTCTTATGAGGATACACATTTTGAGCAGGATGCTGAGACATGTGGTCCTTCATCGGGAACTCAATTTTATTCTTTGGAGAAAAAAACTTCTTAGTTGGAACTTTGATATTTTTGTTCATTGTGGTGTAGTCAAACCCTATAGCCTTCATATTCCTAGACCTTTCCCCAACTTCAAAGATCTCATTTAATATATCAAAACCATAGTTCAACATACGTACTTATTTTGTCATATTCTCAAGTTTGGACTTTAACAACGTGACTTCCTCTTCTAGACCTGCAATGGTTGACCTAAGTTTCTCTTTTCCCTAAATGGGAGTACTTATAGTTTTCTTTTGTTTCTCTCCAACCATGTTATCTTCTTCCCACTTGGAATACAAGAGTTTGTTTACCATATTCATATTTTCTATTGAAAGCCATTACCTTATTAGTTATTTCTCTATCACTCTCATTATCAAATAAGACCAAGTGATAAACAATCTCTTTTTCTATTTCTTTAGAAAAGTATAATATTCAGCTTTAAACCGACCAAACCCTTTACATTTATAACATTGTGCTCCTTTGCCTCTGTTAGTCTTGTCTTCATCTTTTCTCTTACTCTGGGGATCGATGTGCGACACCATGTCTAGGACACCTGTCCTCCATTTTTTGTCCAGCCTTCGTAAAGCTTACTTGAACTTTCTCCCAACAAGTGTTATAACTTTTGATAGACTCTCTTCACTTTCACCTTGATCTTCATCCTCTTTAGTGTTGGATACAAAGGTTATACTCTTATTCTTATTTTATAACTTATTTTTTAGACATCTTCTCTCCTAAGGCAAAGGAAGTGTGGGTAATGTCACACAGTCTAATGTAGAAGTCAAAAATAGATTCATATTCATTCATTATAAGATTATCAAACTTTATTGTGAGGAGTTGAAACCATGACATATGAATTTTGGATGTGTCTTCATGTGTAGTTTTAAGACTCTCTCATGCTTCTTTACCTTCATGTAATACGGTGGGAGAACTGACTTTTTGAAATGTGCGGATAGCAAGAGTTGCCATCGATTTTTATTTTATCCAATTGGAAAGGCTAAAAGAACAGAAAAATACCTTTTAAAAGAGATAGAGTTCAGGAAAATAGATTTTACAGGTTATTATTGACCGTGTTATTTATTCATAATATAGATTTTAGCAGCGCTTTTTGTTTAGGCAAAAGCGCTGCCTTAGGTATACCATCCACCCTAGAATAATAACACGGTCAATAATAACTTGTAAACATGGAATATTCAATTGTAATCCTATAAACCTATTATATACAATTATAATTCATTGTAATCCAAAATATATGCCATTATAATACCAAAATATATGCCAAAAAAAGGCATTATATACCATTACATTATATACCATTATAATCCAAAATATATGTACACCATTATAATTCAATTCACATATTTCTAACAGAACCAAATCAGCCTTAACAATAACAATTAACCTATTTACATTCTTTGATAATATACAATCAACAATTAACCTATTTACATTCTTCCTAACATAGTATATGCATGGGATTTCCCAACAAAATATTACGTATATAAAAGTTATACGCGAGTGCCACTGTCATTGTCACTTCCATCCCCATTATTTAAACCTATAACATGAGTATATTACATTATTAAAGTAACTTTGTAAATTGTTAAATATATATATAAGCAGCTACACACATCAAAGCTACAACATTAGAGAGAACTATCTCAAAAAAGTTCACTAATTATAATCAACTCATAATTGAAGATCCTATTCCTATAGATTGTGAGACAGATTGTTACAACTTCATAGCCACACTTATCTATGAACTGGAGTGTACTTTCTTCACAAAATCTTCTGACTGTTATTCATAGTAGCATTGAACATTGGAAAAGATATTTTAAGAATAATAAATATTTAGTAACCAACATTTTGTAACCTCAAGCAGTAGTGTTAAAAATCAGTGACTTCTCATGATGATGCTATATATGCCAGCCAAAAGCTCTCTAGACCCTGCTAGGTTTCCTGGTACACATTTTCTTATCTCTTCAAATGCACATAAAGTTTCTGAGTCCAAACCTCCAGCACGGTTAGAATATAGGATATGTTCAAATGTCGTTTTTTGGAACATTTATAGGTTACAAACTTTATTTACACCCTTTAAAAGTTGCTAAAAAATTACCTGATGGGCTCTATAAGCAAAATGCACACCATGTAGTAGAAGAGAATCTTGACTGGATTCTCTATCGGAATTTCGAATGGATTCAAGCTCCATTGTCAATCTTTTCATGTACATCTTCATCAGAGTCATAGAAGCCTGCTTTATTTGCATAAATGGTTAATATCT
This sequence comes from Vicia villosa, assembly GCF_029867415.1. Lineage (NCBI taxonomy): Eukaryota > Viridiplantae > Streptophyta > Magnoliopsida > Fabales > Fabaceae > Vicia > Vicia villosa. Next base: position 145,964 of record NW_026706339.1, on the reverse strand, counting down.
AATCAAATCGAGTTCTAATAAGCCTTTTCAAAGGCCAATATGGGTAGTAGAGTCATTGTTTTACATTTCAAGAGTAAAATCATAGAAAACAATACCTTGCTCGCAATTCCCAAATCAAGCATCCATGCAGTAGGAATGTTGTAAACTTGATACGAACGTACGTATAGCAGAATTTCTTAACATGACTAGCTTCTGTATGCTCCGCTCATACCTACCACAATGAGGAACAAAATTAGCCCCTCCCCCCAATAGTAAATCTATCATATCTATAGTTCATAAATAGAATCTTTCTCAGTTTGTCATAATAATCTCACTTGTCTAATAGACTTGCCACCCTTTTCAAACTAGCTACACATGGAATGCCAGGGTCATCCGTGTAAGACGAAATCTCTTGTTCCAATATTTTAAGCTCATGATACTCAACTGCAGCCTCACGCATCGCATCAGCTTTCTTCTCAGGCCACTTAAAATGCTTCTTCAAGACAACACACTCATCAGCCTGGAAAATATAAGACCATAACAAGGTACTTAGAAACCATTTTTGTTCTATGTGCACCGTCAAACGCATGCTTATACTGAGGCTTTATTTGGTCTAACTTATTATCAAAGATTTTAATCAGAAAAGGATGTTATCTTTTATTGTATAAAAACTAGATATAAGAAAAATTTCAAAACTATCTATCATATGAAGAGTGAACACGCGAATTGATTGCATCAATAAATAACTTTGGCAGAAACTTACCAAAGTAGATAGTTCACCATCAAGCCAATCAACAAACTTGAGGACGTCTTCAATATCGACATAGGCTGCATTAACCAATTTTGTTTGAACGTCCAACCTTATCTAGAAGAGTAATGCTAAATAGTACGAAGGTTCAATTTCAAGAAATGCAAGAATGTTTATTTGTCTTAACATGATTGGTGGGTCAATAAAATAACTCCTATTTATACTGGATCATGGGGGCGGTGGTATTATAACTGTTTTTTATACTAATTTATTTAAAGAAAATATAGGAAGAAAAAAAATAAGAGAGAGAGAATATTCATCTATTTTGCTTACACATAAGAATTCTTCACTTTCTTGCCAATTTATTTCGTAAGATTAAGCATTTTCCTATCTAGAAACAATGGTTAGTATTATCAACACTCACTCATTGATTAACAGAACAAATTTTGAAAGTTCGTTAAATACAATAATGCTTACTGCTAACAGATGAGTTGAACGATTTTGAATTTCTCATACAATGCTATTGTGTGCATTATTAGTTATTATTGGTTTATGAAGACTCATGGATCCTTTGGAGTCTTTCTTCGCATCTTGAGTTTTTAACAGATGACTTCCAAAACACTTAACCGAGCCTAACTGCCACTCATCCAAACCTAGGGAGCTAACACCTAAACCTGCATCAGCAAGGGTAAATCAAGTCATAACAGAAAAATTGGAAAAAGGACTAACAAATCTAGCTGTCACAATCATAGTGAAACCAAAGTCGAAACAGTTAAAAACCTAATTGCTCTAACAGTTTACTAACTGTCACAACCTTCCTAACCATAACCGAAATCAAAAATGGAAAATTAACTAACATCACTAACATTTTAACTCAATATTGAGATTACATCAATAAACCTGTGTAATAACCTACTTTCAGCTCCATGTGTGATAGCCTACTTTTAGCTGCAGACTCTGCACTCTCAGCATGGCCATTTCCTATTGACATCGCAAGTCCATTAAACTGAACTTTAGCTAACAATGCTGGAAACGCTAATTTCAACTTATATACAAAAGTATTAAGTATTACCTGTGGCATAATAATTTCTAGAATCATACTGAATAACAAGAAAGCACAAAATCATAAGATTCCAAATTTTCAAGAACACATACCACATAAGAAAGTGAATTTGGTTTTACAGTAACCTCATCTTGAGAAAGAATTGCATAGTCAACATAAGTCCCCCTAATAGCAGTTGGATGCAAAGCCCCAAAAACCTGTTGTCCAACACTCACCGATTGTAGTCTCTATTTGACAACACTATATGCATATTGCTCAACGAAAGCATTGCGACATTTTCACAAACACAAAGAAGGAAACACAAAAATAATCACACAACTCAAACTCTATATCCATAAACCCAAAATCTTAAACCAGAATAAAACCAATCAATCCAATAAACACAAACACATAACACAACACTCCACATCAATAAAAACAAAAAGGGGTGAGAAAAATAGAAAAGCACTTATTGATACAGTCAACTTCTTCATTTCTGGTGAAGTACTTGTTCCCAGTTTTGTCTACCCAGTAAAATCTCCAGCCACAGTTCGATTGATGAACAAACCATCAATTTTTCAATAACAACGACTATTCAAGATAATAGGCTTACAATCTCCATCGTGGAATCGAAGAAGAACCGTGGAATGGGTGATTCATAACCGTTTTAGGAGGCGAAGATTTGATGACGTCGGGAGGTGAACCAAGTGGCTAGCGGCGGAGATTTGATGAAAGGGAAAGGGCGTTCATATTATTCATAAATACCGCAATAATGAAAATGAGAAGAAGAAGAAGAAGAAGAAGAAGAAAAGAAAATGATGAAAAGGTGACTCAAGGATTACCTCACGACGAAGAAAAGAAAAAGATGGAATCCATAAACTGATTAATGAAGATATTCGAGAGAGAAACAACGCTTTGAGAGAGATAAGAGATTAAAGAGTTAAGCGCTTATGGGAAAAATATTTTAGGGTTTTTAAAAATTAGAAAGGACCATTAGCAGCGCTTTCTAAAGGTAGGCCATTAGCAGCGCTTTTTAAAAGCGCTTTCTAAAGGGGGCCTTTAGCAGCGCTTTCTAAAGGTGGGTCCTTAGCAGAGCTTTTCAAAAGCGCTTTTTAAAGGGGCCTTTAGCAGCGCTTTTCCTTTCCTTTTTTCCGTGTTCAATTTTTTTTACTTATGGCAACACTTTTAAAATAAAGCACTATCTATTCTGCGTTGTCTTTTCTCCTTTTTGGCGTAGTGAAGTTCCAACATCATTCTCATCATTCCAAGTCATGTTCAATAAAACCTTTTGATTCCATCTTGCATATCCTTACTTCAAGCTTAGCCATATCTCAATTCAACCAATGCCCTGCTACACCAATCATGAACTGCCCCTGCATAAAACCAGAAAACCAAATTCAAAGAAGAAACCAAGATACTACAGCATATCATCCATATAAAATCCAAGCTCAATTTACCATTTCGAATAGCTACACATAAATGCATATAATTGGAAACCCAACATTCTATTCAATCTACATTCAAGTTCAGTCAAGTATATATATATAACCAACTAACAATTCTAACCAACCTTCTACCTAAAACCTCTAACAGAAAACAATAACTAACTTCTAACTTGTAACCACCAAAACAAAAATCCTCTTTGTTCATACCTTATATGATTCTTTGCGCAATAAAATATTGACACAATTCCTCTTTGATTTCTTCCGACTGAAGTTTCGTGTAATGAACACACTTGACTTCATCGAAGTACTAAAAAACATAAACATGATTTAGTTAAAAGTAATAAATTATAAGAAATATCCGATAAATAATATAACAAATCCTAAGTTATAAATCCATACCGTGATTGAAATCTCTATTCGATTTATTTGAAGGATTTCTTTGATAAACCTCAAAACGAAGTATTTGCAATCTGTACTATTTCGCTGTTGAGCACACTACATAGAAAAACAAATAAGAACGTTCGATACGGTCCCAATTCAGTTCTCATTCCCATGTTTACCATGTCCTTCCTTATTTAAGGTCATCCTTAGACTTTCCTTATATATTGAGTAACGTACCAATAACACTGTCAAATACATTTTTTTCAATATGTATAACATCGAGGAGATGTCTTACGCACCCGTTAATTATAGAAAATTTCTTTACCCACCTCCCTATGGGTGGTCACCTCCTGCGAAAAACCAAAACTACCCCTGCTTCGGAAGTTCATTTCCGAAAGCGTGTTTTTTTAAAAAAATTGACTTACTTCGGAAGTTCATTTCCGAAACAATTATTTCGGAAGTTCACTTCCGAAATACTGCGATTTCTGCAGATTTATCAAAACACTCCCCCTCCCCCAATCATTTACCCTAAATCAAAACAAAAAGTGGCAGAGGCGAAAATTTGTGCAAACAGAATTTCAAAGCTGCATCAAGGCTCCAATCACACTGCTAAACAACATTCAAAAGCCCTCAATCCTAACACTTTGTAAGTTTTGAAATTTTTAGATCTATTATTCAAATGCATGTTATTTAGGGTTTTAATTGCATAAATGATATATGGCTAGGTTGTTAGTAGTATTTAGGTTGTTTAGAAGCATTTTGATTTGGTTTGAAGGTTGATTTAGGGGTCTGCCATGGAAGTTGCAGAAAATTGCATCGCAGGGGTGTTTCGGAAGTTCATTTCCGAAAACACCTCCATCCCAGTTTTCGGAAATGAACTTCCGAAATATATCAGAAGTTCAAATTTTTTTGTTTTTTATTTTGTCTCGCATATTAATCGATTTCAATTGTTTACAGGAACATGTCTTCTAGAGAGGGCGCTAAGGGAAGAAAGGATTCTTCAAAGAAAGAGGTGAAAGAGGTGAAGGAGGTGAAGGAGGTGAAGGAGAAGAAGAAGGTTTCGACCGGCTCTACTTCTCGTTCCCAGGGGGCCCGGGGCCCGGATGCTCAAGCTCAGTCTTCAGGCGTGAGAGTCGTGATCAACGCTGATGGTTCTGAGACTGAGTGGGACGAGGATTGGTATAATTATCTTCATTTGGAGGAGTTCGCTCGTCAGGAAGAATAACATGTTTTTTTTTGTTTGATGTGTATTTTGTAACGCTCGTCGGGCAGAATAACATGTTTTTGTTTTGTTTTGTTCTGATTTCGGATTGTATCGCACAGTGTATTTGTATTGGATTTATCATGTTAGTTTTTGGAAGTGGTAACCGGAGCCGGAACATATGACGGAGGAGGTGGATGTTCGGAGGAAGAAGAACCGGAGGTACGTCCACCGCGAGACAAAGGAGCCAATCATTGTAAGCTATAGTTTATCATTATCATCTGGGGACGTCATTTCTAAAAAATCAAGATTAAAAATAATAAGATTTTTTTCTTGATTTTTTGTAATGACGTCCCCTGATGATAATGATAAATTATAGCTTACATTGATTGGCTCCTTTGTCTCGCGTTGGACGTACCTCCGGGTCTTCTTCCTCCGGACATCCGCCTCCTCCGTCATATGTTTCGGCTCCGGTTACACCTCCTCCGTCATTTGTTACTTTCAGTTGTACGTATTTTTATTAAAATAATAAATAAACCTTTTGAAATTTGGAAGCCTTTTTTTCTCTCCACCACTCTTTCATCCCCACCTACCCGTGTTTAACAATATGTAACTTTAATTTTATGTAATATTATCGTTGTAATTTTCACCCGATTAAATAAAGCGAATTGTTCATTTTCTTCTGTCCAGACCTATTTTCGGAAGTGCATTTCCGAATTCCTCCAAGGGGGGTGCGCTCGGAGATGAACTTCCGAAACACCACATTTTCTGAAAAGTGACTTTATTTCGGAGATGCATATCCGAAATCAATATTTTATATTAAAAAAAACACGTTTTCGGAAGTTCATTTCCGAAAACACATTTTTTCCAAAAAAAAGTACAGTTTCGGAAATGAACTTCCGAAACAAGGGGTATTGTGGTAAATTCACCAGGGGTGGGCAAGAAGGTTAGGAGGTGGGTGGAGAAAAAACCTAATTATATGATTCAACTAGTTTTTATTAGAGCATTAAGATCAAACTTTATTAAACTATATACATTCGTTTGAAGATGCATTGTTAGTGATCTTAGAATTAAAAATTGAAAAATGTTACTTACTTAATGAACCGATTATAAGCAGAAGGTACACGTTGTCTCTTCTCATAAGCTGTGTTAACAATAAGATTAAGAATTATTAAACAAAATAGTATAGAATTAATCTAGATATAAACACAATAAATAACCAATTTATATGTACAATATTAATAATAAATATGATTTACTTTAAGGACCAAAATCAAGTAGGGCTAGAATATTTAACAACGGGCCCATGAGACATGAGTTGGGCAGATTACTGGAACTGTAGGGCAAATTGATTCCACTAAAATGGTACTAGTATTGAAGTATCACTACCAATCTGAATCATCATGAGCTGTTTTAATGAGTGAGCTAAAAAATCTATCTTGAAATAGCACATGTGTTGTTATAAGTAAACAAGTAGTACTACTATATATTTTTTAAATTCTTCAACACGTGTCAATTAATTATCATTTGAGTGGCCATAATAATAAACACTTTTTGAAACTAATTTGCACATGTATATTGGTATACTTCTAGGGCACAACATGATTGCAATAAAGTAAGAATGGGTTAATTTTATGATGTAATGTCACCATCTAGTTGGGGACACTTAAATCATGATGTGAAGATAATAGACCAATTTTGGATAGCTTTGTACTCAAAGAAAGTGGATACACAGAGATATGAACGCCCACTCTTGTGAAAAAACTGAGTTTTTTTAGGACAAGTGGCCTCAATCATGACCTTGTTCTTGCTGGCCAACATTCATTAACTTCTGCCAGCTGTGGTGTAACTAGTCTGAAAATTTTTGTCCTTCAAGGCTTTAAAGAACTAGGCAGGCCTTTTAACGAAAATTGTTCGGTCTGTGGCCTAACTTGCTATGTACCCAATTTCTGTATCATAGAGTGACTCAGCATGCTTCCACTCAATTGAAAGGACTTATTATTTTTATATAATTTAGAACGGTGGGAGTAACTACTGAGATAAATGTAAATTGTAAATATGGACTAATTTGCTTCTTTGCTTTGCATTTTCTTTGCTTTGCATTTTTTTTTAACTTTTCTAGTTTAAGAAAAATATGAATTTTTTATTTTCGAAAAAAAATCAACATTTCTAATTTATATTTTTAATTTTTTTTTAATAAAAATACAGTAAAGAAATATTATATTTTCAAATTAACTATAGAATTAGATTTCAAATTAATTATAGAATTAGATATGTATTAAACTAATTATACTTTTAAGATCTATTATATTTTCAAATTAATTATAGAATTGAATTTATATTAAAACTAATTGTATTTTCAAACTAGTTATAAAATTATATTTATATCTAGTTTTGAATTATTTTTTAAAAAAATATATATTAAATTTTCTATCAATTTTTGTATTAAAAAAATACCTGATTTTTTTATTTTCATAAAAAATCGATTTTTTTCGAAAATAATTGGCTTTTTAATTTTTGCAAAAATTTAATTTTTTTCGGAAAAAATCGAATTTTCAAATTTACGGAAAAAAATGTCTTTTTTTTTTGAAAAAACTGATTTTTTTTATTTAAATTTTTTTTAAACTTTTCTAGTTTAAGGAAAATATGAATTTTTTATTTTCGAAAAAAATCAACCTTTCTAATTTATATTTTTAATTTTTTTTTAATAAAAATACAGTAAAGAAATATTATATTTTCAAATTAACTATAGAATTAGATATGTATTAAACTAATTATACTTTTAAGATCTATTATATTTTCAAATCAATTATAGAATTGAATTTATATTAAAACTAATTGTATTTTCAAACTAGTTATAAAATTATATTTATATTAAAATTGATTTTAAAACAATACAATAAGAACATATTATAAATTTTAATTAGCATTTGTATTTATAAAAAACATATAAATTTTTTTTATGATAATAAATTTTTCATTTCAATAAAATTAGCCAACATAAATTTCAAATTACAAGAATCAGTAAGTAGGAATTTAAATTAACAACAGTACATACGTAAATTAGTACGTAAATTAACAGTACGTAGCAACACAACACAGTAATTTCATATACTATGTGGTTTAGTTTTAAATGGTTCAGTTTGGTTATTAACGGTTCAGTTTCAGTTGGATAACTATAGTTAAATTCACGGTTCGGTTTGCGAATTGTTATAATTAATTCAGTTATTTTTGGTTCGGTACAGTTCGGTTTGGCAGTTCGGTACAGTTCGCGGTTTTTTTGAAAACCCCTTGGTCTAATATTACATCATGGTTAATGTGTAGAGTTAAAGTATGTTAAAGAATTTAGAAATAATAAAATCAATTAAAACGTAAAATCAAGCATAGATAACAGATTATTTACACATGGTTATGGTTATGTATCACATCAGTTCTTCCAGTCGGGGCTATATCTTGTGAGTCACTCCAATCTATCAAGCAGCATGAATCATTTTACTAAATATAAACATATTTAGTAAAGAGATTGATATTCAAGCAACATGAATCATTTTACTAAATATAAACATATGAGCCTTTAAAAGGATATATGAATATCATTTTACTAAATAGTGTGTATGCATATATTGATATACGAATTCATTGATATTCATTGCATTTATATCTCAGCCAAATATTGTGGCAATTAATTATGTACCTTTAGTTGTGCCAAAGCTAATGGAATCTTAGTGAGGAAATTGATGGCCAAAGACTTTAGAGCCCGTTTGGTGCGCAGGATATGATAGGGACATGATAGGATATCAAGCAAGATAAGGATAGGATATGATACAGACATGATAAGACTTATCCTATCATGTGTTTGGTTGACACAAGACAACATATAGTATAAATTTTAAAATATTTTACAGATTAGTTTATAAAAAATATAGTTATCTTACAAGCGCGTATATATATATATATATATATATATATATATATATATATATATATATATATATATATATATATATATATATATATATATATATATATATTTTGTAAAATATTCTAAAATTTATAAATTGATAAAAAAATTATAATTAAAAAATATTCATTAACATTATTGAGTAAATAGTTTTAATTTTTCTTGAAAAAATCATGAATTCTTGTATATATATATATATATATATATATATATATATATATATATATATATATATATATATATATATATATATATATATATATATATATATATATATATATATTTAATTTGATTAAAAATAAAATTAGAATTCATATTTTTAAAATTTTAACAATTATTTTATTTTTAAATATTCTAATTTTTTTATTTTATTAAATTAATTATTAATATTTTTAATTTAATATCAAATTAATTTTTATTTATATTTTGTCATATTTAATGTTTTATTTTAAATTATATTTTATAAGGGTAAATTAGTAAATCATTTTCTTATCATATCCTGTCGGATTCTAACCCAGCTCATATTCAGGATAACAATTTGAACTAGTGAGGCAGGATAGGATAAGTTTCAGGATTAACTTATCATATCATGTTGTGTCAGCAAACACTGAATTAAGATAGGATATGATACATATATCCTATCCTGTCTTTTATCCTGCGCACCAAACGGGCCCTTATAGTATAAGTAGTTTTGTAACTAGCTACAAGCAATGCCAACATAAAATCAATTCTTTCCTCATCTGAGAATTGTTCATCTGTCACCAACAATGCTCCAAGCATGTCATTCTTTTTCTCTTTGTTTGTTTCAAACTTCTCTTTGATTGATATTCTTTGTTTGTTTGGATCAGATGTCTTAACATGTGGTATAACATCCAAAGTCTGACTTGTCATAATTTCAATAGTAAAACACGTTACTTCCTTAGTCTGTAGCTTACAGCTTTGATGTGATGGCGTGGAAGACCACTTTTGAATAGTACAAACGTCTTGATAAGTGTGAGTTGTTAAGCAGGTCGTTCTATTGAATCACTTGGGAAAGTTTCTCGATCTTATCTTCAAATGATGTACTTTTGACTCTAAAGTATTAAGTTTGAAAGAGAGCACTTTCTTTTTTTGTTCTTTTGATGATGTATCTGATGAGTAGTTCAGTAACTTTTTTTATGGGATAACATAAGAACATCAGAACCTATTAGGAGCGGAACTTTATCTTTCAGAAATAATGACAACAACCTTTATGAAGTACGACCCAGGACTTCTTAGATCAAATATGTATCTGAAGAGATAACTGATTTGAGAGTGAGACAACACGAGCAATACAAGTAGTAGCGTGTGAGTCTTTTAGAATAGAACAATGTCTTCAGATAATAATGCAACAACATATATGAGGAACATGTCTAAATATTTGAATAAGAGTCATCAATTAAACTGTATTTATGATTTGATCCTTGTCAGCTGATCTTGACTATGTCTTTAGAATAATGAGCAATAACTCTTCTGACGAACATATCTTGACATCTGATCTTTGAAGCAACAACTTGTATCTGATGTAGACTTTTTTTTTCTGATATGAAGCAATAACTTCCTGTAGACCTTGTTTCTTCTAGAGACACTTGAGACTTCAAAAGAAGTAGCTTGTTTAGAAGTACACAGGAAATCCTCTTTCTGATGGACATTCAGCATTCCATAGAATTGTTGATGTTTCTTCATAAATGAAAGAGAGTAGTCTTTTTGACGATAACATTTATGATGATTCTTTATACAATAGTCCTAAATCATATAGAGCTTATGATCTACACACTCAAGAAAACATTAGAAACAAATTTTTTTACATATAAAATATATGTGTTGTCATCCTCAAAACTTACATATAAAGTGTAGAACCAAATCTTGTTCAAACATCAGGGGAGGATCGAGCGAGGAACATTGTTATTTTTGGGATATTCATTTGAGCAACACACATTTGTGGCTGAAACAGGGCTTGTATAAGAGACCCCATTCCCAACCTCCTTTTCCTTCCCATAATACGGTGAGGCTGAAACAGGACCTAACCCCGAGCTTCGCTCCCCTCTTCCTACCTTTTCGCCTTCATACCCGAAACTCTTCTTTCTCTCGAACCTAGGGACGTTGTCGTGTATCCTCTTCCCGTCTATCAAAATTTTATCAAGCCTCACCCCAACATTCTTGCGTCCTCCACCTCCGAGAACCTAGCGAAGCCATATCTCTTCCCCAACTTGTTTAACTTAGACGGTATCACTACTTCCACCACTTCTCCATGGCATCCGAAGAGATCGAAAATATCCTTTGCCTTGATACGATCATGGATATTTCAAAGAAAAAGATAGAAACAAAAACTTCGTTCAATCCAACCCGACGTCATCCATTGAAAGGAAAGGTGTCCCGTCTGCAACCAAGAGCCCTAAAACCTTTCTTCTGAACAGTCTTCCACTCCATGACTACATCGGAACTCATCCCAACTCTAACTCCCCTGAAAAAAGACGATGGTTACCGGCAGAAGTAGAGAGAAAGAGGAGCTTTCTCTCTCTTCATTTTTCAGAAAAATAAAAACCAATATTATCATTAATCACTCAATTAAAATCAATATCTTTTTTATTTTAAATAAAAATAAGAATAATTATATTATTCTAATTATAATATATTTATCTTAAAAACATGTTTGTCTTTGAGAAGTGACTTAAAATTAATATTTTTTAATATGTTTGATAAAAAATAGAGTAACTATAATATATAAATTTATAAGTACTTTTACTCTTCAATCTTTTCACATTATTTATTTTAAAAAGCAGTCATCAAAAAGTATGGTTAGAGTTAACTATTCTTACACAAAACAATTGTTTAACATTAATAAATTAATTAAATTTAATATTTATATATAAAATAAAAAATGAAAATATCTATGATATAATATTTATAATTTTTAGCATAATTTATTTTAAAACCACACACGCAAAAATAAATACTTATTAAAAAAAGTTTGTGTTAGAAAGAAGTTTTAACAAATTAATTAAATAAAACAACTTCTATAAAATAATATGTGTAACAAATGTAGATATTGTCGTGCAAAATCACGACTGTTTAGATTGGTTTAAATTTATATAGATCAATTTTTGTAATATACAGATTGAAAAAGGACTCTTTTCTGAATTATACAGCTCATCTGTTCTATATAGTACAACACTACAACTCCCCATTGATTATAGACTTTCGTGGGTCCAACCACAAATTTCTTTCTTAAATGATACTCTCACTTTTTCACATCTCAGGTTGGTTCATTTCCACATACAGAGGTGACAAACCGTTTGGTATTTATTGGTAAAAGCAGAAAAAACATGTGACAAAAGTACAAGCAGTAATCCGGTCCAAACTGTCCGACCCATGGTAATCCAAAGCAAGCGGCGGGTCATACTCGGGTTATCGGGTTAGCCGGAATCTTTATGGAGTTATAGCTGGATAGTAATGAGTCGGTTCGGTTTACTAAATTAAACCCAAATCCGACCGGCCCATAATACTTATTATTCTGGACGCAATAACTAAATCCTATTTCAGTCAGACACTCTCCTCTCTCTTTCTTGCGCCGTTTATCTCAGTTTTTCCCCCACCAAATTCTAATACATCTTCAACACAACAACGTTGTTCTGCTGATTGATCCATGTTACTGCCGCTACACCACCACCTTACGCGAGCAGTTTCACTCCCTCATTCTTGTTCTTTTTCTTTTTCTTCTTCTATCTTTTCTATCTCTCACATTAACAGTATCCATATTCATGTCACCCATGAAAGTTTCCAACAAAATCTAAATGATCAAATCCGTTTTTGGATTTTTATTAAGGCACAAGATATTTACTTGAAACCTGAAACCGAGAAAAACCAAAACCGAATCTTAACCGGACGAAACTGGGCCTGTATTTGTCATCCAATGGTCTGGCCGGTTTGAAGTTTTGGACCCGAAAACCTAACCGGTCCGACCGTTGTCCACCCCTATTTAAAGACTACTCGTTTTCGTGTTTTGAATCATAACAACCATTTTAGTTTTTTGTTTTTGCTATTATCAGTAGCCACCCATAACTAACCTCATCATCTGCCACTACTGATCTCTACCCGGATATGTTGTTTTCGGAGCTCTTTCTATTTCTGCCGTTACCACCTCACTTTCGAGATAGATTCTTTTGGGTTTCTTTGTCAACTATAATTTCCTTGATTAATTAGGTAATTGTTTTATATTATGTTTAAGTTTTTGCACTCTTATTTAGTTACATCAGCTGAATTACACTAAGTGCTCGCATAACATGGGCTATGCTTTCATTGATAGGTTCAGTGATAGGTTCAGAGATGTTGTCAATATCGTGGGCTATGCTTTCATTGCCATGGTCTATTGCTCAACTCAGATGGATTGCTGGCGCATCAATGATACTAGTTTTTGCTGGCGGCTTTAAGGGAAAAATTTGTGGATTTGGTCAATATTTGGATTTTTTTGGCGTGTCTATTAGATCCACTATAATAGCTTCCACATGCATGATGTGAGTATTAATTATGAAATAAAATAAAACGTGACAGTTTAATTGAAATTTTAAAGATTTGATGATATGAATTTTGTGTTAATTGGTGATTTTTGTGTTTGAATTTGATTAACAGGACAATTAAAAGATCTAATTGTATGCATAGAAATGGACCGGATTTGTCTCAAATTCCTGATTTTGATCCCTTATCACTGGCCTGAACTTTAATTGCGGCTGTTATGTCCCTTACATACTCCACTATTGGGGTTGCTAAAATTATAGGTATAAATGATTCTATTACCTTTTCTTTTACGAGAATTCATTAGACTAGTTGGACTAATTTTGATTTGAACTGCACATGTTACAGAAAACCAGGGCATTAAAGGAAGTTTAACTAGTGTACCCGTTATACATTTAGTTGGCGCATTCCAAGTTTACTGTCATCCTGTTTACCTTAAAGTCGAGAAAACCGCGACTGAAAGATTAGTAATAACAGCAACATAAACTACTATAGAATTTTGTGCTCCTTTTTGGTATTTTCTGTTGAACAATGTACATTTCCACTAGTTGTAGAACTAATGCTATCATAGTTATTAGGTTCACAAAAGCAGACCTCCAAACCAATTTAAACAGGTTGATTTTAAACAGGTCTGTTTAAAATCAACCTGTTTAAATTGGTTTGGAGGTATGTTTTTGTAATCCTATTAACTATGATATCATTAGTTCTACCATATTATTGGAATTGTTGTAGTTATTGGATTTTGGCCTTTAACGGTGTATTTTTCAGGGAAAATGTACATTGTTCAACAGAAAATACCAAAATGGAGCACAAAATGGATTTGTTTACACCTGCTTAGTGCAGTTTTTTTTTTGTGATTTATTTAGCTTCTATAGTAGTTTATGTTGCTGCTGTTATTACTGTTCTTCAAACTTACGAGCCATTCGATGTTTCGGTCTAAAACAAGGATCAAAGTGTAAAAATTGAATTGTACTCATGTTAAATCTAACTACTATTGTAATGAACCTATAGCTTGTTGATGAACCTATTTGTTTGATGTTGTTACAAATAGTTTCTGATGTGGTATGCATATGATATTAAACTGTGCTAAACTGGTTGCACAACCACAAAATACTAAACTGTGCTAAACTGGCTGCACAGCCACAAAATACTAAACTGTACTAAGTATCAAATTTAACATCTTGGGTGATTTGGCTTAAGATTCAGCAGAAAACATACACTTACACCAGTGGCAAGAAAAATATAGAACATAGCAAGTATCCAAATTTCTACTAACACACCTGATAGTGTATGCAAGAGGTAAGCAAATAACGAGTGTCGTACCTTGGCCCGTGATGGCTTCCATTCGGTAGCTGCTTCCATGCAGAGACCGTCAATCATCATATTCCCAGTACAAGATCACTAATAGTGTGAATTCTATAACAAACATCAGAAGCACTAACAAATAAACTTTGATATTGCCGCAAAACAGATATACTCCATTGTCGGAATTATGTTCATCACACAACTAATTATATGCTTCATTTAGAAAAGGCGAACTTCTTGAAACAACTTACTTTAGTAAATGCAAATTACCTCAACAACGGTTTGTTTGTTATCTTTAGCTTAGGACTAAATACATAATATCAACATTCTTTGACAAAGTTTTGCTTATATTCAAGACTGAATGGAGTGTGTAAAATTGAAAATTTTGGAGTGTGTCAAACTTTAGCACACAATCTGAAGTCCTTTTCCATTTCTTGGCTTGTTCAGGCTGCTCTCCGTCGTGCCTTGGCTCATTCAGGAATGAAAATTGGTCGCATAGGTATTCTTATAATCCATTTTTCTTGTGCTTCTCTCCCATTAGAGTTTTTGTATGATTCTTAGGTTTTACTGCTCTTTTGTTGATAAGCATGTGAATCTTGTTTATGAAGCTACAATTTTTTTTATTCCTTTGTAATATTTTGTTTCTTCAGCATGACATTGGACTTCTCAGTTCGGATCCCTAATCATTGTTTCTGAAGGAATTTGTTTGTGTTTTTAAATTTCCACTTGAAATCTTTTAATCGATTTCTCCCTTGTTTTGAGTTGTTTCTATGATCTGCAGGTTTTTCTGCACTTGTGTTTTATTCGTGATGTGTATATTTGCGTATGAATTTCTCAGTTTTTATCTCTAATCATCACTGTTAGAATTTGTTTCTGATTTTAAGTTTATAGAGTATGTGACCCCAATTCCTCCCGATAGCCCAACGGTTTAAAATGATGTGTCATTGATCTCTTGGTCACTAGGAATGGTGCAAAGCATCATGTTATCTTCTTGAATTACCAGACTTTGTATACTATATGTAATTAACTTGTTTGAAATGCAATAATGTAATTGTCATATTCCAAGTAGTATTTACAATTCTTAAACAATCTTCATGTGTTGACCAGCAGAGGGTAATGGGGTGATGGTCTGAGCACTATATTTGATTTTACTATTGAATACAAGCCGGGTGCACTCTCTAGGGTGTGTTTAATGGCTTGGTCTGCACCAAGGTGTTCACTTCTGGATGCGTTGCGTGCAGAACTTCAACCTGATCCTTGCTTGTTGACCTTACTGCAGCAATGTCAATCAAATTCATGCCCAGATTTGAACTACGGCAGTAAACATGGTCTTTTGTCTTGGCACAATCGACTAGTTATACTAGATAAGAGCACACTCATTCAAACAATCTTAGAGGATTTTCACTCATCACCAATTGGGGGACATTCAGGCATTACTCGCACTATCGCACACACAGATTCTTAATTTTATTGGACACACATGCGACAACATATCAAAGCTTTCATTAAACAATGTATTGTGAGTCAACAAGCCCAGACTTCCACGAAGATCAAGAAGCAATAAAGTTGACTTATCCTAATCTCAACCTTGTGGACAAGGTTGATCTTAATGGGGGAGGTATTGCAAGGAATTCAGTCAGCAACTTGGAACCACAAGAGATTGAGCCAGCACAGCAGAATGAAAACATAGATGCGAAAATATGTTTGTTGGTGATCCGAGAAATACGGAGGCGCAGTCTGCGTGTGAAGATTCCTAACACTAGATTGGAAGGATATAAGGTGTATAGTAGTATAGGGGATAAGAAATAGGTGTGGAATGACTAATATCTGTCTCCTCTCTTGCTGGACCCGTTAGTGGGTATTTTCTTCTTAGGTTTCCAGCATTCTTGCATTCTGTATACTCTTCCTTGGCTATATATATCCAGAAGAGCTTTTGTTCTTGAAAGTTCATTAATATAACAACAATCCCCTTTCACATTTACTAGCCATTACAGCATACACATAGATTATTGAATTTTTTTTGAAAAGAAACTAAAAATAACATACTCTCTCTATGTTTTTCATTAAATTTAAAATTTGGACCAAATTTATCTACTTTCTTTGACAAACTTTTGCTAATATTAAGAACAAATGGAGTCTGTCAAATTGAAATGAAGAAATTGGGAGTATGAAACTGAAACCAAAAACACTTTTGTTTATTCTTCTTTTTTTAACAATTAAATCTGGGCTCCTGAGAATTAAGATTTTTCTATTCAAATTAAAGCAAGGACAACTAAACAATTTTATCAACCTAAGTTATACCAAAAACATGTTTAATAGAGAATAACTTTAAGGACTAAAATAAATAACTAAGGTTTTTCAAAAGAAGAAGTCCATTACAAAACGACCAATAACTAACTTTGTCGCTTCTTGATTTATCTGCCGTGTTATCAACATTTGCTCCAACCACATATTGAGATTCCTTAAGACCAAAATCCACTGCTCTTAAACAAAGAGCAAAAGAATGCAAGAGAGCAGCACACTCAGTAGTTCCTATCCATTTTTTTGAACCATAAACAACATGATCAAGTTAAGCAGCTTCCGAGGCATCGAAACCCTTTTCCCAAGCAACCTCAAAACCTCTCTTGCTTTCCGCCTCTGTGCTTGCAAGTGAGAACTAAGCATTTGAATGTTGCGCCATCCACAACCCCATCCAGCATCCTCAGAATCAAGGCTCTGGAAATGATCAACATAACAGGACAAAATGATTTTTGAATTCTCAGTTTCAGACTCCAAAGAATTTCGCAACAAGATCATTAAACCCGATTCAACTTTGTAAAACTCGTACATTGTCTGTAAACCAATCAAGCAAGAGATTTTTGTCATCCATTTCACATTGCCCTTTATCTCTACTAGTCTCACTGCTATAATAGTTAGTTACAATGTCCATAAACTGATTCATAACCCGAGCGCAAAATATATAATTCTCCATAAAAACATTATTTTGAAACCATAAGAAAAACCTCTGATGTACGCATATAGATTAAAAGATATAGAAATAGAAAGAAAAGGAATCTCTGTAACCCTAATTGTTTCCGTTTTCCTCTCTCTTCATGCTCTCAATTCCTTTCTATTTTTTTCTCCGAAACCTTTCCATATCCAAATGTAAGAAGAATCTATCTCTTTTTCCTCTTCTTTTTCTCAGGAACGTTTTATGCTATGGTCAATGTGGTTTTGATTCCAACATTTGAAGTTATTGTGAAATTTAACTGATACTGTTTTTGTTTTGATTTCAGAAATAAAATAGCTCTGGTTTTCTGTGTTTTTGGATATTGCTCACTGGCATGGAACCCATGATTTGAATATGATGAAAAAATCATTTCCGCCACCAACCAAACTCATTTTGCAGAAATAAAATAGCTATGGTCTTCTCGGGGGCAAGTTTGGAATGAGTGTAATTGGTAAACCAGTCTTCAAATGCTTACTATTTTATCTGTTTTTTTTTTTTTTTTGAATAGAGCCGCATATATTAAAAATAAACCAGCCCAAGATACCAAAAAAAAAAAGGAAAACATCCTCAAAAAAGAAGGAGAGACAAAACCAACTACATCAACGGGATGAGAACCTAAAGCAAGGCAAACCTAGTCTATTACTTACAAAATCCTTTCTTAAACCTAGAGGAATGGACTCAAAAATAGTTAGAGAAGTTAAATTTAAGCCTACATTAGCTAAGAAATCTGCACAAGTATTGCCTTCTCGGTAAATATGGGAGAAAAAAATACGCCTGCTGCAATAAAAGGAAAGGCAGTCTCTCCACCTTCTACGGAGCTGCCAGGGAACCAAAGAGGAATTAGAGATGTATTGAACCACAAGCTTGGAGTCCGACTCAATCCAAAGATTGTTCCAACCCTTTTCCATAGCCAACTCCATAGCACATAACACACCCTGGAATTCAGCTAAAGGTCAAGGAACAAAATTAGCGAAAGTTAATAAGAAATTACCTAAATGATCCCGGAAGAGACCACCACAACCCGCAGACGTGGAACTAAGAGGGAAAACTCCATCTATATTACATTTAACCCAATAAGGCGGGGGAGGTTGCCAAAAAAATTCCAAAATACGAGGAGCATCCGGAGGCCTAATTTTAATGTCAAACACTTTAAGAATCCGAAAATCATCCATAGAAGAATTGAAAGTCGCAGTGGTAGTCAAACCGGTTAAGTAGATATGGTTGCAGATCTTTTGAATAGAGGCACGAAGATTGGGGATAATATTCTTGAATCTAGCCCAATTCCTGGCCTCCCAAACAAAGTAAAAGATATAAATAATTGATGCTTTGAGAACCACCGCACACTGCTTAGACCTAGACGAGCAACGAGTCCACCATTCCTCCAAAGACGACGGCGGTGTAGAAACCTCTATAGACTTGTAAAACCAGCTCCAAACATTACTAGCAAACTGGCATTCGAAGAAAAGATGATTAGAGGATTTTGTTTCTATAGCTGCTGCAGTGGTTTGTTTTGCAGTTGTAATTACTGATTTTTTAATTTAACATTACCTATTTTTTAGTATAATATTAATGTAATGATCTATAAAGTTAGTTGTTTAAGATATAATTAAGTACTCCCTCCGTTTTTTATTATAAGTCGTTTTAGACTTTTCACACAGATTAAGAAAAATAATAATTGTTGTATGAAAATGAGAAGTTATGAAGGTTTTTTACAAAATTATCCTTAATTAATGACATGTGAAAGATAAATTTATATAATTGAGAGGAGAGAGAATAATAAATATTTAAGGATATAATAGGAAAAATAACATTAATTATTCATTGGAATTGTAAAACGACTTATATTTAAATACAATTTTTTTTTCTAAAACGACTTATAATAAAAAAACAGAGGGAGTAGTTCGTTATATGATATGAAATGGAAATGTATTGTTCCGGTGGTATGAGAGGATGATGGGATAATATTATTGAACTTTTTTGAAATGGTGTATGAAGTTAGTTGTTTAATGTATAATTAAGTAATTTGTATGATGTGATAATATTTAATAGGGTTTATTATAATTTTTACTCCCCGTCATATAGGCAATTTAAACTAAAATTAATTATATATAAAATAACTAAACTGAAATTAATTATATATAAAATAAATCGAAATTAATTAAAATAATTTAAATATATTAATTGAAATAATTAAATAATAAATAATATAAGATATTAATGAATATAAATATTATTCAATACATTTTCAATAATACATTATTGAATACATTGAATACATTATTAAATATTTGAATATTATTAAATTCATTATTCAATAATATTTAAATATTATTGAATATATTATTTAATGATATTTAAATATTATTAAAACTATTATAATATAATATTGAATAATATAATATTGAATAATGTATTTTATAATATTTATTGAATCTATCTCTTTTTCCTCTTCTTTTTCTCAGGAACGTTTTATGTTGTGGTCAATGTGGTTTTGATTCCAACATTTGAAGTTATTGTGAAATTTAACTGATACTGTTTTTGTTTTAATTTCAGAAATAAAATAGCTCTGGTTTTCTGTGTTTTTGGATATTTTTCATTGGCATGGAACTAGGGACGGATCTAGAAGTTTTAATAAGTGGGGTCAAGGTCAATTTTTTTTATACAAAAATTAGAATCACATAATATAAATATTTATAGAAAACATATAAAGACTTATGTGTAAAATGATGATAATGTATATCTAAAAAGTTAAATATTACAAAACAAAATATTACTGTATATAGAAAAATTGAAGACAACTTAATATTCAAGAATTATAATTGCTCTCTACGTGTCTTCATATTTTGAAAGTGTTGTAAAAAATTTTCATTTTCAACACCATCAAATATATCACTTTCTATGTATGTTACCAAGCAATCATTCAAAAATTCATCCCCCATCCGATTGCGCAGTTGATTCTTCACAAAATTCATAGCTGAGAAACTTCTTTCAACTGTTGCTGTAGCCACAGGCAAAAGTAACGCCAACTTCAGAAGTAAATACACCATCGGATAAGCAATGTGTTTTTTAGTCTCCACCATCATTCTTGAAAGATCACTAATTCCATGTAAATTAGAAAATTGTTCACTAGAACAAACATCCATGATATAATTTTCAAGTTGATTGTCGAGTCCCATGAGCTCTATTGGAGAAAGTTAATAAGGGATAAAATCGAGCCAACTTAATCAATTTTTCCTTATCAAATGCATAAAATGAATCCCTTGGACTTAAACTTGCTACACAAATAAGCAATTCACTATTCACCTCTGTAAATCTATTATTCAACTCTTGAAGTTGTCTATCAATCACTTGATAAAATACCTCGACTTGAAAGTGATGCAAGTTTGAAACTATTTCAACATTACGCCTTGGTTTTCCATGTAACATGAAGGCATCATCCATATTTATAATGTCAATACTATGCTTCTCACAAAACAATGTCACTTCATCAAGCAAACCAGACCAACCATATTCTCTCATATTTTGCAATCTTTCCTTTGATACTTTAACAAATGTCATAGCATTTACAATATCTTGATCTTTTCTTTGTAGTGCTTGAGACAAATCATTAGTAATTCCCAATATATTTCTCATCAAATGCAATTTAAAAATAAATTCAAAGGATTGCAAAGTATTCAATAATTGACGAGTTTCAACTCATTGCTCTGCACTAAGGCTATCTTTTAAAATTATATCTAGCACATCACAGACAGAAGGAAACAAAGAAACCAACCTTAGCAATGTACCATAATGTGATCCCCATCTAGTATCTCCGGCTCTTGTTAGTGTAGTTTCTTGATTCAAGCCGCGGCCAGTTAAAATTTCTCCACTCTCTAATGCTTCCATTACTTTAAGAATTTGACTTTCTCTAAGAATATCTCTACGCTTGCATGAAGCTCCAACAACATTAGATAAATTGTTAACTACAAGAAAAAACCAAGCAATATCATCGTGCTTTTTAGCAACCGCTACAAGTGCCAATTGGAGTTGGTGAGCAAAACAATGAACATAGAATGCACAATTATTTTCTTTTAAAATCAAACTTTTGAGTCCATTAAACTCCCCTCGCATATTACTAGCCCCATCATATCCTTGTCCACGAACTCTTGAAAAGCTTAAATTGTACTTTGCCAATAAAGACTCTAGTGCCAACTTTAAAAACATAGCACTTGTATTTGCAACATGGACAATGCCAAGAAATCTCTCAATGACACATCCTTTCTTGTCTACATAGCGTAAAACAACATCCATTTGCTCTTTAACTGAAACATCTCGAGATTCATCAATTAAAATAGAGAAGAAATCATTGTTAAGATCATCAATAATAACTTTTGTGGTCTCACAAGCAGCAACTTTCACAATATCTTTTTGAATGCTAGGTGACACTAATTTGAGATTTCCCCGAGATTTTTTCAATACTTTATCAATCTCTTCATTATTATTATAAAGAAATTGTAGAATCTCAAGAAAATTACCTTTATTCTTTGAATTTATTGATTCATCATCACCGCGAAATGCCAATCCCAACTTTAATAAAAGTCGAATACAATGAACTATTGCAGTTAAATGAATCCGATATTCCCTCTTAATCATGTGAGCACTATTAGGACCTCCCACATGGACATTGAGTCTATCTTTCTTTTTCCAATTTGAAAATCCCTCAGTCACAAATGCATCCCAACCTTTGTGTTCTCCTATCTCATATCTCATAAGGTAACAACATAAACAAAACACAGCATCTTTTGATACACTATATTCCAACCAACTACCAAATTCAAGAAACCAATCAGGATTGAACTTACGTAAAGACGTACCAATTTGTCGTTGGGGAAAATTATGGTCCTTTGGTTGAAAAGGCCCTTTTTATAAATAAGCTCTTCGAATTTCATCTCGATCATTTGGATGATAACATGACATTTGATTCCTCTTTCCAGGATCAGCAGGAAGATTATCCAAATCAACATCTAAAAATCTTTTTTTCAAAGATGGCTCTAATGGTTGTGTTGATGTATTTTCCACTTCATTAACTTGTTGAGACTCTAATGTTGATTTTCTTTTGAAATACTTTTCCATTTCTAACACATAAAAATACAACTCTAATTAGTTACTTGATTCAAATACAATTACAAGCATAAGCTTAAAATTAAAAACATCATAAAAATTAAGAAAAAAATAGAAAATCACAACACAATAATATAATAATATATCCAACAACAAAAAATGAAGGAAGAAACTTACTTGAATGATTGTCTTTTAGCTTCACTTTGATAAAAGATAAAAAAAGATTTAAAGTTGGAGATTTGTGAAGAAAAAAAATAAATTAGTTTGTAGAAGAAAGAAGAAGACAAAAAAGAAAATAGAATGGAAGAATTGGTGCTACGGTAGATTTAGTTTAGAAAAAAAACTATTCAACTTCCTATGCCATTTTAATTTGCAATTACTTTTGAAAATAAAAACAATAAAGAAAAATTAAGTGTAAGATTTATGTTTCCTAAAGGATAAAATTTAAAGTAAATGAGTGGTGTGGGGACATTAAGATATTTTATGTGGGGTCAATATATCAATAACTATTATTATTAGTCTTAATGGAAAAAATCAAGTGGGGTCACTTGACCCCAATTAACATCACTTGCATCCGTCCCTGAGTATAGTATGACATTGAGGAGTTGATCGTGTAATTAACTTAAAATACCATGACTAATTAAATAACATTTGTATATTTAATGCAAAGACCAACTAACATAAAAGAGAGTGAGTATGCAAAGACCAAGTGACATAAAACGACATAAAAGGGAGTGAGTTTGATAATATGAGGTGTGAGTATGATAATATAATTATATGATGTGTATAAAAGTTTAAAATATAGTGGGGGCATGGGCCCACACTTTGTTGTGAATAGCTCCGTCCCTGCTTTCAAACTTTTAATACTTGTTTTTGTTCATTTTGATCATAAAGATGAGAAAGGTAGTGAGTTATATTTATGAGGGAAGAATACTTGGTTTTTTTTTTTCTTTTCTGAAAGGTGATAAAGTAAGATAATGATGATGTTGCCAAAGTATGATAATGATGATATATTGGTCACGTGAATGGTTCTTTGAGAAAAGGAAGAGTTTGTCTTGGAATTAATAAAAGCTAATTATCTCTTGTTTTATTTTCTATTTTTATTTTTTTACTTTTTCTTTCTCCCTGCCTCGTGATCTGCGTGCCGCCTGTGTGTGTGACAAGTGGCCATCGGAGCCACTTGTCCTCATCTGAGAAGATGACCGGAATGGGATTCTCTACATACTTGTTTTTATTTCTATTATGCACCTTAGTTCTGGATCTTAGATCCTACATAAAATTAGTCAATTGACTAAATCAGATGGCTGGAATTTATTCTGCTTTATTTTATGTTACTATTTTTATTTTGATTAGCTTTTAACTTCAAAATTCCATATTAATTTTGTTTTTAGTCCAAAAATCATGAAAATTCACAAAAACATGTCTTATTATTTTACACTTTGTGTTTTTTTATTATTAGTTTATTATGTTGTTTTTTCTCTTTTTCTTTATCTATCTTTTCTTTCTTTGACCCGAATCGATAAAAGAGCAAAATGAGAGGAAGTCGTATGTGGTTGATTTGAATCTGAATTCATCTTCTCTTTGTAACTCATATTCAACCTTCAAACCAGAAACAGATCATCAAACAACAACAGTACATGTTATTTCAATTGGCCCTTTGTCCCCAGAGATCTGTCTTGATCTACATGAGAAAATATTTGATTTTCTGTTTGTTTCTTGTTATGCGCCACTACTGATCTCTATCCGGAGATATGTTGTTTTCAGAGCTCTTTCTATTTCTGCCGTTACCACCTCACTTTCGAGATAGATTCTTTTGGGTTTCTTTGTCAACTATAATTTTCTTGATTAATTAGGTAATTGTTTTATATTATACTATAATTTACGTTAAGCTCTTATTATTCTAATATTTTAGGGCAATGTTTTATAATGTATACTGTAATAATTTTGGTTAAGTTTTTGCATTCTTATTTAGTTATATAAGTTGAATTTTATACTATGTATTTTTATAAATGGACAGCAAGTGCTCGCATAATCGCATAAGTGATGGTGATTTTGTTATTGTTGAAGTTCGACATTATATTGATATACAGGGACGAAGCCAGAAATTTTAACTAGTGGGGGCAAATATATACATATATTTTCAATATAAAATTTTAAATATATATATATATATATATATATATATATATATATATATATATGTGTGCGTGTGTGTGCGTGCATGTGTGTGTGTGCGTGCGTGTGTGTGCGTGCGTGCGTGTGCGAAACAATTTCTATGATATATACTAGTATAGTATGACATTGAGGAGTTGATTGTGTAATTAACTTAAAATACCATGACTAATTAAATAACATTTGTATATTTAATGCAAAGACCAACTAACATAAAAGAGAGTGAGTATGCAAAGACCAAGTGACATAAAACGACATAAAAGGGAGTGAGTTTGATAATATGAGGTGTGAGTATGATAATATAATTATATGATGTGTATAAAAGTTTAAAAGATAATGGGGGCATGGGCCCACACTTTGTTGTGAATAGCTCCGTCCCTGCTTTCAAACTTTTAATACTTGTTTTTGTTCATTTTGATCATAAAGATGAGAAAGGTAGTGAGTTATATTTATGAGGGAAGAATACTTGGTTTTCTTTTTTTTCTGAAAGGTGATAAAGTAAGATAATGATGATGTTGCCAAAGTATGATAATGATGATGTATTGGTCACGTGAATGGTTCTTTGAGAAAAGGAAGAGTTTGTCTTGGAATTAATAAAAGCTAATTATCTCTTGTTTTATTTTCTATATTTGTTTTTTTTACTTTTTCTTTCTCCCTGCCTCGTGATCTGTGCGCCGCCTGTGTGTGTGACAAGTGTCCATCGGAGCCACTTGTCCTCATCTGAGAAGATGACCGGAATGGGATTCTCTACATACTTGTTTTTATTTCTATTATGCACCTTAGTTCTGGATCTTAGATCCTACATAAAATTAGTCAATTGACTAAACCAGATGGCTGAAATTTATTCTGCTTTATTTTATGTTACTATATTATTTTGATTAGCTTTTAACTTCAAAAATCCATATTAATTTTGTTTTTAGTCCAAAAATCATGAAAATTCACAAAAATATGTCTTATTATTTTACACTTTGTGTTTTTTTATTATTAGTTTATTATGTTATTTTTGCTCTTTTTCTTTATCTATCTTTTCTTTCTTTGACCCGAATCGATAAAAGAGTAAATTGAGAGGAAGTCGTATGTGGTTGATTTGAATCCGAAATCATCTTCTCTTTGTAACTCATATTCAACCTTCAAACCAGAAACAGATCATCAAACAACAACAATACATGTTATTTCAATTGGCCCTTTGTCCCCAGAGATCTGTCTTGATCTACATGAGAAAATATTTGATTTTCTATTTGTTTCTTGTTATGCGCCACTACTACTGATCTCTACCCGGAGATATGTTGTTTTCGGAGCTCTTTCTATTTCTGCCGTTACCACCTCACTTTCGAGATAGATTCTTTTGGGTTTCTTTGTCAACTATAATTTTCTTGATTAATTAGGTAATTGTTTTATATTATACTATAATTTACGTTAAGCTCTTATTATTCTAATATTTTAGGGCAATGTTTTATAATGTATACTGTAATAGTTTTGGTTAAGTTTTTGCATTCTTATTTAGTTATATCAGCTGAATTTTATACTATGTATTTTTATAAATGGACAGCAAGTGCTCGCATAATCGCATCAGTGATGATGATTTTGTTGTTGTTGAAGTTCGACATTATATTGATATACAGGGACGAAGCCAGAAATTTTAACTAGTGGGGGCAAATATATGTTAGAACAAGATTTGTTCTGATCAATATTCTTAGTTTTGATGATAACAAGGATATGAATTTTGTATAAGATAATGTGCTACTCTAATACACTGCAATTTCCCTTTCAGGAAATATATATAAAGAGTATGCACAAATCAGCGCTCAGAAGCTTTGACTCAGAAGGTTCAACATGCAACATCAGAGCATGGTCTGGCAAGACATCAGTAGATGGTCAAGCAGAATCAGAACATGGGTCTATGGAAGCATCAGAAGGAACTAGAGATCAGAAGCAGAAGCACTGAAGTTCTCATGGTATCACGCTCAGAAGCACTTCAAGGTCAGAAGACAAGAAGATGCTCTGCACCAAGCTGTTTGACTCTGATGATATTCAAACGTTGTATACACAAACATCAGATCAGAAGCAAGTACAAGATGGCAGGCTACACTGACTTACAAAAGGAACGTTAGAAGCTATTAAAGGCAACGTCAGTAGACACAGCGTAAACAAGGCTCGAGGTAGTTGACAAAAGAGTGAAACATTAAATGCAATGTTGTACGGAATACGCAAAGCATTAAATGCTCCCAACGGTCATCTTCTCAAACGCCTATATATATGAAGTTGTGATGAGAAGCAAGGTAAACGAAATTCTGACGAATTCTGTGAATACTAACTTGCTGAAACGCTGCTCAAATCAAAGCTCACAGACTTCATCTTCATCAAAGCTCACTACATTGCTGTTGTAATATATTAGTGAGATTAAGCTTAAACTTTAAGAGAAATATCACTGTTGTGATTATAGCTTTTCAGAAGCACTTGTAATACTCTTAATTGATTACATTAATTTGTAAGGAACTAGAGTGATCAGGTTTGATCAGGAAACTCTAGGAAGTCTTAGCTTGTGTCTAAGCAGTTGTAACTAGAGTGATCACGTGGTGGTCAGGATACTCTAGAAAGTCTTAGCTTGTGTCTAAGCAATTGTTCCTAGAGTGACCTGGTTGTGATCAGGATACTCTAGAAGACTTAGTCGTGGGCTAAGTGGAAAACCATTGTAATCTGTTGCGATTAGTGGATTAAATCCTCAGGTGAGGTAAGTCACTCCAAGGGGGTGGACTGGAGTAGTTTAGTTAACAACGAACCAGGATAAAAATAATTGTGCAAATTGTTTTTATCGTTAAAGTTTTTAAACTACACTTATTCAAACCCCCCCTTTCTAAGTGTTTTTCTATTCTTCAATTGGCATCAGAGCGCCGGTTCTAAGGTGCAAGCACTTAACCGTGTCCAGAAAAGATTTAGGAAGAGAAAAACGCTTCAGTAAAAGATGGCTGGTGAAGAACTCACATCTACATCTGGCTCTACTGAGCAATACAATGGAAATGGTAACAATGGTTACACTAGACCACCAGTATTTGATGGTGAAAACTTTGAATACTGGAAATACAAACTGGAAAGTTACTTTCTTGGTCTAGATGGTGAACTTTGGGATCTCCTAATGGATGGTTACAAACATCCAGTGAAAGCTAGTGGCGTAAGGCTTACCAGACAAGAGATGGATGATGATCAGAAGGAGCATTTCAAGAATCATCATAAATGTAGGACTGTTTTGCTGAATGCTATCTCTCATGCTGAGTATGAGAAGATATCTAACAGGGAAACGGCCTATGATATATATGAGTCATTGAAAATGACCCATGAAGGAAATGCTCAAGTCAAGGAGACTAAAGCTCTTGCTCTAATCCAGAGATATGAAGCCTTCAAGATGGAGGATGATGAAAACCTTGAGAAGATGTTCTCAAGATTTCAAACGCTAACTGCTGGATTGAGAGTTCTAGATAAAGGCTACACCAAGGCTGATAATGTAAAGAAGATTATCAGAAGCTTACCCAGAAGATGGGGCCCAATGGTGACTGCATTCAAGATTGCCAAGAATCTGAATGAAGTTTCTTTGGAAGAGCTTATCAGTGCCTTGAGAAGCCATGAAATAGAGCTGGACGCAAACGAGCCTCAGAAGAAAGGTAAGTCTATTGCATTAAAATCTAATGTTAAAAAATGCACTAACGCTTTTCAAGCTAAAGAAGAAGATCCTGAAGAATCAGAATCTGAAGATGTGAACGTGGAAGAGCAAGCAAAGGAAGTTCAGAGGCTTCAGAAGTTCAAAGAGATTTGAACGTGGAGAATCTTCTGGTAACAGAAGATCTGACAAGAAGAAGGCTGTCTGCTATGAGTTCAATGAGCCTGGACACTTCAAGAATGAATGTCCAAAACTTCAGAAGGAGAATCCCAAGAAGAAGTTTCATAAGAAGAAAGGTCTTATGGCAACATGGGATGATTCTGAATCAGAATCAGAATCAGACTCTGAAGGAGAGCAAGCTAACTTTGCGCTGATGGCGACAGAAGATGATGGATCAAAATCTACATCAGAATCAGATTCTGAAGAGGTATTTTCTGAACTATCTAGAGAAGAGTTAGTTTCCAGTTTAACTGAACTTCTGGAACTCAAGGCTCATCTTAGTATCAAATACAAAAAGCTAAGAAAGCAATTTGAATTTGAAACTAGGAAGCTGGAATTGGAAAATTCTGAACTGAAGGAAAAAGTTTTAAAATTATCCAAAATTAGTGGATCTCCTTCTGAATCAGAAAAATCCATTCCTAGCATGAATTATATTCTGAAGGAATATGACTTGAGCTTCAGGAAGTTTCTATCTAGAAGTATTGGCAGAAGTCAACTTGCTTCTATGATATATGTTGTGTCTGGAAACAATAGAGTAGGCATTGGTTTTGAGGGTGAAACCCCATATAAACTTGAACCTGTGGATGATATGAAAATCACATACAAGCCATTGTATGATCAGTTCAAGTATGGTCACTCACATGATATTAGGCACACATCACATGCTCAAAGCTTTCACATAACACACACCAAGAAGCATGTGACACAACCTAAGAAATATCATGGAACTCCGAATAAGAATTATCATGTTGTTCCTCCTATTTATTATAATGCTAAACCCAAGTTCAATCAGAACTTGAGGAGAACTAACAAGAAAGGACCCAAGAAAATGTGGGTACCTAAGGAAAAGGTTATTCCAATTGCAGATATCCCCGGCTGCAAAGAAGTCAAAGCACAACATGTCATGGTACCTGGACTCAGGATGCTCCCGACACATGACAGGAAGAAGGTCTATGTTCAAAGACCTGGTGCTTAAATCTGCTGGAGAAGTTAAGTTTGGAGGAGATCAGAAGGGCAAGATTATTGGCTCGGGAACCATCTGTATGGGTAACTCTCCTTCCATAACTAATGTTCTTCTAGTAGATGGATTAGTTCATAACTTGTTGTCCATAAGTCAATTAAGTGACAATGGTTATGACATAATCTTTAATCAAAAGTCTTGCAAGGCTGTAAGTCAGAAGGATGGCTCAATCCTATTTACAGGCAAGAGAAAGAATAACATTTATATGACAGATATTCAAGATCTTAAGGATCAGAAGGTAACTTGTCTTATGTCTGTTTCCGAAGAGCAGTGGGTCTGGCACAGAAGATTAGGACATGCTAGTTTGAGAAAGATTTCTCAGATTAACAAACTAAATCTGGTCAGAGGACTCCCTAATCTGAAATACAAATCAGATGCTCTTTGTGAAGCATGTCAGAAGGGCAAGTTCTCCAAACCTGCATTCAAGTCTAAGAATGTTGTTTCTTCCTCAAGGCCGTTAGAACTCTTGCATATTGATCTGTTTGGCCCAGTCAAAACAGCACCTGTCAGAGGAAAGAAATATGGATTAGTCATCGTAGATGATTATAGCCGCTGGACATAGGTAAAGTTCTTAAGACACAAGGATGAGTCTCATTCAGTGTTCTTTGAATTCTGCACTCAGATCCAAACCGAGAAAGAGTGCAAAATCATAAAGGTCAGAAGTGATCATGGTGGTGAATTTGAGAACAGATTCTTTGAGGAGTTCTTCAAAGAAAATGGTATTGCCCATGATTTCTCTTGTCCTAGAACTCCACAACAAAATGGAGTTGTAGAACGAAAGAATAGGACTCTGCAAGAAATGGCCAGAACCATGATCAATGAAACCAATATGGCTAAGCATTTCTGGGCAGA
This sequence comes from Vicia villosa, assembly GCF_029867415.1. Classification (NCBI taxonomy): domain Eukaryota; kingdom Viridiplantae; phylum Streptophyta; class Magnoliopsida; order Fabales; family Fabaceae; genus Vicia; species Vicia villosa. The sequence continues at coordinate 115,367 of NW_026706339.1, read as the reverse complement.
AGCAATAAACACTGCATGTTATATTCAGAATAGAATCTTTATAAGACCTATTCTAAATAAGACTCCTTATGAATTGTGGAAGAACAGAAAGCCCAACATTTCATATTTTCATCCTTTTGGATGTGTCTGTTTTATTCTGAATACTAAAGATCATCTTGGTAAGTTTGATTCTAAAGCACAAAAGTGTTTCCTTCTTGGATATTCTGAACGCTCTAAAGGCTACAGAGTATACAATACTGAAACATTGATTGTAGAAGAATCAATCAACATCAGGTTTGATGATAAGCTTGGTCTTGAAAAACTAAAGCAGCTTGAGAATTTTGCAGATATAGATATTGATATATCAGAAGCTGTAGAACCAAGAAGCAAAGCTGCAGAAGCATGAAGTCTCAGAAGCAATGGATCAGAAGATCAAGTTGCTGCTTCTTTAGAGGATCTGAGTATCTCTGAAGAGCCAACAGTCAGAAGATCACCCAGACTTGCATCAGCTCATTCAGAAGATGTGATCCTTGGAAAGAAAGACGATCCCATCAGAACAAGGGCATTCCTTAAGAACAATGCAGATTGTCAATTAGGTCTTGTTTCTTTGATCGAGCCAACTTCTGTTGATCAAGCTCTAGAAGATCCAGACTGGATAATTGCCATGCAAGAAGAATTAAATCAGTTTACAAGGAATGATGTATGGGACTTGGTTCCTAGACCAAAAGGATTCAACATCATCGGTACGAAGTGGGTATTCAGAAACAAGCTAAGCGAGAAGGGAGAAGTGGTAAGAAACAAAGCCAGTCTGGTTGCTCAGGGTTTTAGTCAGCAAGAAGGGATTGACTACACATAAACCTTTGCACTAGTGGCCAGGTTAGAATCTATTCGTCTATTAATTTCTTTTGCCACTCAACACAACATCACTCTTTATCAGATGGATGTCAAGAGTGCCTTCTTAAATGGTTATATAGATGAAGAAGTCTATGTCCATCAACCTCCTGGTTTTGAAGACTCCAAGTCTCCAAATCATGTTTTTAAATTAAAGAAATCATTATACAGATTGAAGCAAGCTCATAGAGCTTGGTATGAACGTTTAAGTTCTTTCCTTCTGGAAAATGGTTTCACTAGAGGAAAAGTGGACACTACTCTCTTTTGTAAAACCTTTAAAAAGGATATCTTAATTTGACAAATATATGTTGATGATATCATCTTTGGAACATCTAATGCTACACTTGGAAAGGAGTTTGCTGAGTCTATGCAGGCTGAATTTGAAATGAGCATGATGGGAGAACTCAAGTATTTCCTTGGGATTCAAATCAACCAAACTTCTGATGGAACCTATGTTCATCAAACAAAGTATGTGAAAGAACTTCTGAAGAAGTTTAATCTTTCTGAAAGCAAAGAAGCCAAAACTCCTATGCATCCAACATGTGTCCTAGGTAAGGATGAGGTAAGTAAGAAGGTAGATCAGAAGTTGTACAGGGGTATGATTGGATCTCTTCTATACCTAACTGCTTCTAGACCTGATATTCTCTTCAGTGTTTGTTTGTGTGCTAGATTCCAATCAGATCCGAGAGAATCTCATTTAACTGCTGTTAAGAGAATTCTGAGGTATCTGAAAGGTACTACTAATGTTGGTTTAGTCTACAGAAGATCCAAAGATTACAACTTAGTAGGATTCTGTGATGCTGACTATGCTGGAGACAGAATTGAAAGGAAGAGTACTTCTGGAAGTTGTCAATTTCTTGGAAGTCATCTGATCTCATGGTACAGCAAGAAGCAAGCTACTATTGCCCTCTCAACAACAGAAGCAGAATATGTTGTTGCTGCTGGTTGTAGCACACAAATGCTCTGGATGAGAAGTCAGCTAGAAGATTATCAGATATATGAGAGTAACATTCCTATCTTCTGTGATAATACTTCTGCTATTTGTTTATCTAAGAATCCTATCTTACATTCAAAAGCTAAACATATTGAGATTAAACATCATTTCATAAGGGACTATGTTCAGAAGGGTGTTATATCTTTAAACTTTGTGGATACAGACCATCAATGGGCTGATATCCTTACAAAACCCCTTGCTGAAGATAGGTTTAAGTTCATTCTGAAGAATATCAGTATGGACTTGTGCCCAGAATGAGAAGATGAGAAGATCTTTGTATGAGTATCTTCTGAAATGTGTTAAGACTAGGCAGTCATAAGAAGTTCTGATACTAATCAATTAGAAATTCTAATTCTGTTATCTCTAACGTGTAATTATCTAAGTTGATTCAGAAGCTCTTTTAAAGCAAAACAGCTGTCACCAGTCTTTCCAGATGGTAAACACGTGTTCACTATTTCTGGACAAGCATGCGTTTAGTTGAGGGGACGCCTACTTAGGTAACTGTGCTAATCACTTCCTTTGTCATAATTATCTCTCCTCACGTCACGTAACATTAAATGCCTTTCATCATTTCATTTTATTTCTTTTTCTTTTTATATTTCTTCAAACATTTCATTTCCATCTTTTATTTCTCTCTCTCTCTCTCTCTCTCTCTCTCTCTCTCTCTCTCATTCTCTGCATTTCGCATAAACCCTAGTTTATTCATCTTCAACCTAGCATTCACCATGAATCCTTCTTCAAGTTCCTCTCAACAAGCTTGCAACAGACAAGAGGTTACTCCACTGAAAACTTGCTCCATTCCTTCATCAGAAATGGATGTTCTGTGTGAGTCTCCGGTGGACGTTGATGACTTGGGCGCTTTTGGTTTCAAACCAGATGCGGAGTCTAAAGCTCAAGGGTGGTCGAACTATTTGAATAAGACGGTTGGAAGGGCTGATTGGTTCCAGGTTGAGAAACAAATCTCGGGGGTTGCCGACATTTATTTCAAGACGGATCTCTCAAGATTCCAAGAAGTCTCAAGTCAGATCTCTTCTTTGATGCTGTTATCAACATTTATCCAAAGGAAGAAGACTTTCTTGAGATATTGGATGAAGTTAAGCATCATGTACTTGACTTCTATGTTAAGGGAAAGCCCCGTTTGAGACATTAGCTCTCTTCCTGGGAACTGTTTTTCAGATCCTCCTTGTATTCATGTATTCTCTTCCCGTAGAGCTTCTCGTCTGAACAGGCATGCAGAGTTTCAAGCTTTCATGGCTAGACAAACTGAGAACAACGCAGGGATTCATGATATGTTAGCTAATATTATGTCTAAGCTAGGGTTGCAGTCTTTGAGTCCTTGTAGTTTTCTTTGCTTGTTGCATATTTTTTACCTGCATACCTCTCTTGTAATCCTGTTTGTTTGATCAATGAAAAGTTATTCTGTTTCTTTCCTTTGTCGTTTTCTACATCTGAATCTTTTATATTCTTTTTTGATGTTATGACAAAAAGGGGGAGAAAATGGTGATAAATGATCTGATTAATATTATCAGTTACTGGGAAGAAAGTCCCTACACCTCTAACAGAATTTGCAAGATTTGTGTTGTGGTTCTAAGTGTTTTGCAGGATTGAAGACAATCTCAAAGGCTCAACACCAGAAGCAAAATCATGAGGAATCATGAGGAGAAGCAATTCTAAAGAATCAAGCTTTTGGACTCTTGAAGCAAGCTGAGTGCTATGAAGCTTCAGAATCAGAAGCAAGAAGCAAGAAGGAAGAATGCTATGATATTCTGATGATAGAATATTCCTTTCTTTCTAACGCTTTATATGTTCTGATGCATATTTTTATATGCTCTGAAACATTTTATGTGTGTTCTGACAAATTGATATATTTAATGAAACACATTTTATATGATCAGAAGCAGTCCATATGCTCTGATACATATTTTATGTTCCGACTCATTCATGCTGACTTTTGTCGTTTAGATTTGTTCTGTAACATTTTAGGATGTAGAGATGCTCTAATAACGCTCTGGTACATTCAACAATGTTCTGATACAATCTAGCATGAAGTGATGTAAGAAGAAATTCAAGCTCTGAAGCTGTCCGAGGGAAGCAGAAATCAGAAGCTGTAAATGTTCTGAAGATCTAGGAAATTCAAGTTCTGAAGCTGTCCGATGAAGCAGGAATTAGAAGCTGTGAATGTTCTGAAGATCTAGGAAATTCAAGTTCTGAAGCTGTCCTAATGGAAGCAGGAAACAGAAGCTGTGAATGTTCTGAAGATCAAAGAAAATCAAGTTCTGAAGCTGTCCGATGGAAGCTGGAATCAGAAGCTGCGAGTGTTCAGGGGATCTAAAGATATTCAAGTTCTGAAGCTGTCCTACGGAAGCAAGAATCAGAAGCCATGAATGTTCTGAAGTCATAAGCCAATGTGAACGTCTCTACTGAAATACTCAGGGAAGTCTTTTATTTATAAAATTCTTCTAGTATTATTTTCAGGGGGAGATTATTCATCTCAGGGGGGGATTGTTAATCTCAGGGGGAGACACATTCATACATTATGTTTATATGCTGTTGCTATAAATATGTAATTGTTTTTTGCCGTCTACTCTTTCTGATCGCAAATTCATATCATTTATGTATGTTTTTGTCATCATCAAAAAGGGGGAGATTGTTAGAACAAGATTTGTTCTGATCAATATTCTTAGTTTTGATGATAACAAGGATATGAATTTTGTATAAGATAATTTGGTACTCTAATACACTGCAATTTCCCTTTCAGGAAATATATATAAAGAGTATGCACAAATCAGCGCTCAGAAGCTTTGACTCAGAAGGTTCAGCATGCAACATCAGAACATGGTCTGGCAAGACATCAGAAGATGGTCAAGCAGAATCAGAACATGGGTCTATGGAAGCATCAGAAGGAACTAGAGATCAGAAGCAGAAGCACTGAAGTTCTCATGGTATCACGCTCAAAAGCACTTCAAGGTCAGAAGACAAGAAGATGTTCTGCACCAAGCTGTTTGACTCTGATGATATTCAAACGTTGTATACACAAACATCAGATCAGAAGCAATTGCAAGATGGCAGGCTACGCTGACTTACAAAAGAAACGTTAGAAGCTATTAAAGGCAACGTCAGTAGACACAGCGTAAACAAGGCTCGAGGTAGTTGACAAAAGAGTGAAACATTAAATGCAATGCTGTACGGAATACGCAAAGCATTAAATGCTCCCAACGGTCATCTTCTCAAACGCCTATATATATGAAGTTGTGATGAGAAGCAAGGTAAACGAAATTCTGACGAATTCTGTGAATACTAACTTGCTGAAACGCTGCTCAAATCAAAGCTCACAGACTTCATCTTCATTAAAGCTCACTACATTGCTGTTGTAATATATTAGTGAGATTAAGCTTAAACTTTAAGAGAAATATCACTGTTGTGATTATAGCTTTTCAGAAGCACTTGTAATACTCTTAATTGATTACATTAATTTGTAAGGAACTAGAGTGATCAGGTTTGATCAGGAAACTCTAGGAAGTATTAAGCAATTGTTCCTAGAGTGATCAGGTTGTGATCAGGATACTCTAGAAGACTTAGTCGTGGGCTAAGTGGAAAACCATTGTAATCTGTTGAGATTAGTGGATTAAATCCTCAGGTGAGGTAAATCACTCCAAGGGGGTGTGTCATACCCCAATTTTTGACCTAAGATACTGATCGGTCACCATTTCTAGTAAGTTTCCGCATCTTTTTCCGACCGAAATTCGCAATCTTGGTAATACTAAGTGGCATTGTCATATGTTTTTCAAGTAAGTTTCTTGTTTTTCGATTGTGTGATGTTGTTGCATGCTAGTGTGTTTTGAGTATTATTCAAGTGCCGTTTTATGCGTTGGTTGTTAGTTTGTGTGTGGCCAGGTTGATGCACGGGAGAGGTAGAAACTTATGGCGAGCACAAGCGGAGAAACAAGCCAAAAGAGCCAAAGTTGAGGTCAACACGGGCACCCGTGTGCATGCACACGGCCCGTGTCAAAAAGTGGATGGAAAAGCCATCTTGAAGGTTAGGCAGAGGTTTCACACGGGCACCCGTGTTCCTGCACACGGTCCGTGTGAAAAGATGAGCAGAAAGTGAATTTTTGACAAAGGAGCAGTTGACCAACACGGGCACCCGTGTTCCTGCACACGGCCCGTGTTGGCAGGCGCGGGCAGATCTCCAACTTTTGAGATTTTGAAAGCCTTGAACTCATTAAGGGTATTTCGGAACTTTTGGATACTGGGGGATGAGAGCCAACACTACTAAAACCTAACGGGAAGAAGGATTGAGGCATCTTGGATCATTGAGCATAGAGAATTACAGAGAAAAAGCAATCAAGGGTTTTGGAAGAGATCTTCAAGAGCACTCGCGATTGGAGATCATATCGACCGATAATTTCTTGTAATGACTTCATTTACTCTTGTTATTTTCTTAAACACTATGAGTAGCTAAACTATTTTATGCTAGGGTGATGTCCCTAAATCTTTTCATGTAATGACTTGTTAAAACCGTTGTGATGAATTTGATGTTTTTATAATTTGAGTTTATGATTCAAAGATTTTCATGCTTCATCATATTGGAAAATATTTTGTTGATCTATGATTAGGGTTAGGCGTGACACACCACTCTAATGCGTTTTGAATCAAAACATTACCGGTAAATCGCTTAGGAATAAGGATTTCACCATAGTGATCATTCATTCTAGATTACAATGCATAATGCTTTAATACTAAATTCAATTATTGAGGAATTGAAATTGATTTTTAAGTATTAAAAAGTTCTCCACTAAGGAATTAGGGAAAACTATTTTATAGAATTGATACTCAATTGTAGTCACATCTTTTCGTGAACAACGGTGTTCTCAAGGGGTTACGTAAGATTTATACATCAACCTAGCATGTCTTCTCATTTGTGTACCAAATCATCATTTACTTATCGTTGTTAATTATAAACAGTTATTCAGTTTTTATCAAACCAATCAAAAACCCAACCATAGCTTTTTGTTCAATTGACATTGAGTCCTGGCTTATATTTTCTCCGCAGTCCTTGTGATCGATACTTGGATAAATTTCCACTTTAATAACTACATCGGTAAAAAGTAGTACACTTGCTATTTTCCGATCAAGTTTTTGGCGCCGTTGCCGGGGACTGCCAAACTATAAGCCGAACTTTAAGTCAATTGAAATTTTGTTGCTCTGCGACCAAAATTTTATTTTTATCCGTTATTTTAATTTCATTGCAGTTTTGTATCTGTTCTAACTGTTGTCTAACTGTTTATGCGAGGTCAGACCTCAGCTAAATTTTCCTTTGACACAGAACCAGAAAGAGCTCTGCACGAGAGACGCCGCAAGGCAAGAATTGAAAGACTGGCAGCACCAAGTGCAAGTCTTAGTGTTCCACATCAGGAAAGCGACGACGAAGTGTCTGTGCATTCGGAGCACAGCGACTCTGACTTTGACAGGGAGGTAGATCAGGAACCAGTTAACATGGCTGGAAATCAACCTCCTGCGGAGAGATTGTTAGGGGACTATGGAGGGGCAAATGCTCATCCCAACCGGATGACTATTGTTAATCAACCAGTGAATGTGGCACATTTCCAGCTACATCCATCCACCATTCGCCAGTTGGAGGGCAAGCCTTTCTCCGGAAGAATAAACGAGGATGCAAATAAGCATCTTCAGAGATTCCTCACTACTACAACTTCGTTGAAGATTGAAGGTCATTCAGAGGAGGCCAAGAGACTTGTGATGTTCCCATTTACACTTACTGATGATGCAGAAGAGTGGTTTTACTCACTTCCGGCTGCAAGTATCACGACATGGCAAGAGATGGAAACAGCATTCCTCAATGAATATTTTCCTGCTTCGGTGTTTATCCGAAAAAGATACGATATTGTCAATTTCAAACAAAAAGAGGGGGAATCATTGGGGGATGCATACAGGAGGTTCAAAAGATGTCTGACTGCATGTCCTACTCATAACATGGACGCTACCGAACAAATGCAGAATTTCGTGAATGGTTTACGACTGAAGACAAAGCAGCTTATTGATACTGCTGCTGGTGGTTCAACCAATTTTTCTACAGCTACTGTTATCAAAAGAATTATAGAGGCAATCGCTGCTAATGAGCATCTCGAGTTGTATGATCGAACAGTGAGCCAACCGGAGGGTAAGATTGATTTGAAGCTGCCAGAGCAGGTTGTTAAGATGGAGGATCAGATTGCTGCAGAGGTAGAGAGAAGGTTAAAAAAGATGAATATTGGAACTCAGACAGTGGCACAGGTGGAACCAGTTAAAGCGGTTCTTTGTGAAATATGTGGTGGACCGCACTTTGCTATGCATTGTGTGGCAACACAAGAACAGGTGGAACAGATTCATATGTTAAGGCAAAACAATCCTTATGCCAATACATATAATCCAGGATGGAAAAATCATCCTAACTTTGCATGGAAGGATCAACAAGGAAACTTTCAGAAGCAAGGATCAACTCAGTTCCAAGTTCCAGCTCAGACACAACAGTACATACCTCCACAACAACAAACTCCATATCAACAACAATTTCAGCACCATCCGCAACAGTTCCAAACTCAAGGTCAACAACAGGTACCAAAGAAAGCAGATTGGGAAATTGCTTTTGAAAAGATGGCCGCTCACAATTCTCAATTCCAAGAGGAAACAAGGAGCACTCTTAGGAACACAGGAGCTTCAATCCAAAATCTGGAGATTCAAATGAGTCAGATAGCACAACAACTCGCCAATGCTCAACCACAAGGTGCCTTACCAAGTGCAACTGTTACAAACCCAAGGGAGCATCAGAATGTGAATGTCATCTCAACAAGAAGTCTGAGGAGATTAAAACCAGAAGAAAAAAATGAAATTGAGTATGATGATATCATCGAAGTAGATCTTGAAGTGCGTGAAAATAAGAAAGTGCCAGAGGAGGAGATACAACCCATGAAGCCAACTAAAGAGAAAAGAAGAAAAGAGCCGACACCATTGATTAAGTTGCCGTATCCTTCTCGAGTAGCAAAGAAGGACCAAAAAGAGAAAGACTTTGAGAAGTTTGCCACATACTTCAAAAAGTTAGAGATCAATATTCCATTCTTTGATCCTATCGAGAAAATGCCAATGTATAGGAAATTCATGAAGGAAGTGATATCTAAAAAGAAACCAACAAGGGGTGAAGGGGTAGTTAAGAAGGAGAAATGTTGTGCAATCTCACCAGAGAAGAGAATACCAATCAAGCAGAAAGATCCTGGATCAGTTGCAATACCGTGCACGATAAAAAACAGAACTTTCATGAAGGTTCTAATTGATTCGGGTGCTAGTGTGAGCTTAATGCCGTTATCTATCTTCAAAAAGCTCGGTATTGAAAAGGTGAGTGAAAGAGGAACAGAGTTGAAATTTGCAGATCACACCATGAAGAGGTCATATGGGGTGGCAGAAGATGTATTGGTAGAAATTGACAAATTTGTTTTTCCAGTTGATTTTGAAATAATGGATATCCCTGAAGATGAAGAGACCCCTATTATTCTGGGTCGACCTTTCTTGCGCACTAGTCGGTGCAATGTCGATATTGAAAAAGGTACTCTGACTTTGAAATCTTTTGATGAAGAAATAACTTTGAAAGTGTTAGATACCAAGAAGCAAGGTGAAAGTGGAGATAATCAATCTTCAGTTGGAATGATCCACATAGTAGGCAAAAGCAAAAGATCGGAACCAACCCCAAAAAAGATCTCAAGCATAATCTCTCAGGTGGCAGCATCTCATATAAAAACTCCAAAGTCCAATAAAGAAATCAAGGAAAGAAAGAAAAAGGAACATCAAGGTAAGGAGATGGAAGTTGAAAGTGACTTGAGGCACAAAGTGTTCCATCCTTTAAATCTAGATGAGTTCTGGGTTGCGGAAAGGACAAGCAAAATGGTGTGGAAGAGGAAGTATCCCCCATAATAGAAGGGGATGGATCGTCGAGCCATGCGACGTTAAACGAAGCGCTTTGTGGGAGGCAACCCACGGTTTTAATAATGCAGTTTACTTTTTGTTTTGTTTTCAAAAAAAAAAAAAAAAAAAAGAGGGGGTCTCTCTGGTGAAAGCTAGGAAGCGGCAGCATGGAGTCACAATACCCTCTGTGAGTTCACCCTCGCTATCTGGAATTAAAACATTGAGGACAATGTTTCGTTCAGGTGTGGGGGAGGTTCTTTTGTTATTTTATTGCTTTGCTTTCCGTTTTGAAGTCATAGTGTAGTTTGTTTAATTTGATTATGCTTTAATTCTCTTACTTTTATTTTTAAGTGTGTTTCGTTCAAGTTTGTGTGGTGCAGTGCAATAATGGTGTTACCAGATAATGGATACAAGTCGGAAGGGAGCGAACTAATAGTTAGTGGTTGAACAACACATTCCACACTTGATCTCCGCAGGCACCACGGAAGCTGACACAATCAAAGAAAAGAAGGTAGGACGCAAGAAGTCGACACTGAACCAAGAGAGGAGTATGGTAAACTTTAGATGAAAGGAAACTGCAGGACACCAAGAGCACCTTGAAGCATGCAAGCTTAACCGACCCGGTGAGATTTCAGAGCCAAATTCATAATTCCACATGAGAGTCCAGTCAGGTATGGCACTATTCACTTTGATTTTGCGTACGTTCTCATAACACAAGCACACTACGAAAGCGCACACTGAGGCAAGTTTTTTTTTGTAACCCCGAGCCTTTCTAGCCATCCCGTATGCATCATATCCATCGTCACCCCCTTTTGAGCCGTAATGCGTGTTTTGTTCATTGTTGTTATTCTTTTTACCACCAGCATTCTCATTGTTCATGTTATCGCTCGACATTCATGTTAAATCACTTGAAGGACACTAAAGGATCTAAGTGTGGGGTTGTAAACTATTGAAAAAGGGCAAGAAAAATGAGATCTCAAAAGAAAAAAAAAAGAGAAAAGATGAATATGGATCTTGTGAAAAAAAAAAAAAAGAGGTTTAAAAATCAAAGCAAGAAAATGTTTGCTTTTGCCCACTTTTGTGAAAGACCAAATAAGGTCCAAACCCCATTTTTACGATTAAAATCAGTATGAGTAGAGAAGTGAATCAAATATAAATGCCGAGCACCAAAACCATTTATTATCCCATTTCTTGTTTACCCACCAAACCCAAGCCTCGATACAACCCTAAGACCTCATGAAGTGTGTGCAATCCGTGTGTGTAGTGATTTGAGAATTTATTCAAAGTTGAAAGTAATATGCATGCCTTGATACTGTGAGTGTAGACACTTTAACCCGGAGAGATTTGGTGAGAGTGTGAAAAGCTTGCAGGTGAAAACGTGCTCGAAAGTGAGAATGCAGTTGATAGTTTGAAGAAGGAAATCAGAAACTCGATTGCTAAGTGAAGGAATCTTGCGAAAAACCTGATTGTGTTGTGGAGAAAAGAATCTCGTGGTGACCTCTGTTTTGCCTCGATACATCGCTTGAGGACAAGCAATGAGATAAGTGTGGGGTTGTGATCGGTCACCATTTCTAGTAAGTTTCCGCATCTTTTTCCGACCGAAATTCGCAATCTTGGTAATACTAAGTGGCATTGTCATATGTTTTTCAAGTAAGTTTCTTGTTTTTCGATTGTGTGATGTTGTTGCATGCTAGTGTGTTTTGAGTATTATTCAAGTGCCGTTTTATGCGTTGGTTGTTAGTTTGTGTGTGGCCAGGTTGATGCACGGGAGAGGTAGAAACTTATGGCGAGCACAAGCGGAGAAACAAGCCAAAAGAGCCAAAGTTGAGGTCAACACGGGCACCCGTGTGCATGCACACGGCCCGTGTCAAAAAGTGGATGGAAAAGCCATCTTGAAGGTTAGGCAGAGGTTTCACACGGGCACCCGTGTTCCTGCACACGGTCCGTGTGAAAAGATGAGCAGAAAGTGAATTTTTGACAAAGGAGCAGTTGACCAACACGGGCACCCGTGTTCCTGCACACGGCCCGTGTTGGCAGGCGCGGGCAGATCTCCAACTTTTGAGATTTTGAAAGCCTTGAACTCATTAAGGGTATTTCGGAACTTTTGGATACTGGGGGATGAGAGCCAACACTACTAAAACCTAACGGGAAGAAGGATTGAGGCATCTTGGATCATTGAGCATAGAGAATTACAGAGAAAAAGCAATCAAGGGTTTTGGAAGAGATCTTCAAGAGCACTCGCGATTGGAGATCATATCGACCGATAATTTCTTGTAATGACTTCATTTACTCTTGTTATTTTCTTAAACACTATGAGTAGCTAAACTATTTTATGCTAGGGTGATGTCCCTAAATCTTTTCATGTAATGACTTGTTAAAACCGTTGTGATGAATTTGATGTTTTTATAATTTGAGTTTATGATTCAAAGATTTTCATGCTTCATCATATTGGAAAATATTTTGTTGATCTATGATTAGGGTTAGGCGTGACACACCACTCTAATGCGTTTTGAATCAAAACATTACCGGTAAATCGCTTAGGAATAAGGATTTCACCATAGTGATCATTCATTCTAGATTACAATGCATAATGCTTTAATACTAAATTCAATTATTGAGGAATTGAAATTAATTTTTAAGTATTAAAAAGTTCTCCACTAAGGAATTAGGGAAAACTATTTTATAGAATTGATACTCAATTGTAGTCACATCTTTTCGTGAACAACGGTGTTCTCAAGGGGTTACGTAAGATTTATACATCAAACTAGAGTGATCAGGTTTGATCAGGAAACTCTAGGAAGTATTAAGCAATTGTTCCTAGAGTGATCAGGATACTCTAGAAGACTTAGTCGTGGGCTAAGTGGAAAACCATTGTAATCTGTTGAGATTAGTGGATTAAATCCTCAGGTGAGGTAAATCACTCCAAGGGGGTGTGTCATACCCCAATTTTTGACCTAAGATACCACCTCATATCATTGCATATGCATCATCTGCATCTCTAACAAATTGCATAGCTTGTGTTTGCTACTTGTGACTTAGCAGGATTTAATCAGGAAATCACTCATCAGTGCAAATAACAGTCAATTAGGGTTTTGTTCTACCTTCATCTCAAAGAATCATATTCATCTACAATCAATATTTGGTCCTCAGAGATTCATGTCAACAAGCTCAGCAGCTTTGGATCGACTGAATTAGGGTTTTGACTGAAGACAGCATACTCTTGACTTTTGCTCAGGATTTGACCTAGTGACTTGGGACATGACCTCAAGATCCCAAGTACATCATTTTGATTTAATCCATTGGCTTATAACATCTCCTACACAAGGATTGATCAACAGAGAAATTTCAAATCATCAGATTAGGGTTTTGAACTATCAGGGACTAAAATCAGGGATCACATTTGGGAAACCCTAAAAACCCCCAGGAAGTCAATCAAAGGTTTCAATCATCCTCTAATAATCCCTATGACAACATCCAATGGAAATTGTGTCTCAATTCAAGATCCACAGTCATCAATTTCATCAGATCGACAATTAGGGTTTTTGACCTAATTCACTGAACAACTGCCTTTTTATCAGAACATGGTGCCACAACTCAAACCATGGCTCAATATCCTCTAATGCCTCAATGTGATCCATTCATACCATTCATTTGGTGAGGATAGCCTGTTTCATTTGAAATCTCCAGAAACGCGATTCGTCTGAAAAAGTCAACTGTACAAGATCACCATTGACTTTTGGGGAATTTTGGTCAACCATGACTTTTGAAGTTTTAGATCATCAATATATGATATATGAAGTCATTTGATCAAGAAAAATCAAGAAAATCAATCAAGAATCAAAAAGTCAAAGTTTGACTTTCCATACTTAGAAAATTTTCTAAGTGTTTTTCAATGGTTTTTTCCAAACTTTGGAAGGGAATTTCTCAAAATTTCACCTACAAACTGAAAAAAACTTCCAACATGAAAGTTGTAGATTTTGATCCAATAAACAACTTTGACACATATAAATTTTTTCCATAAGATCAACCATTTAAGAGATATGGTGCTTCAAAGTTGGTACTTTTTGAAAACTTCACTTAAAACTTCATTTTTCTCAAAGTTCATGGATCTTTTTCACCCATTTCCTTAAAGGTCTTGAAGAAACTTTCAACTAGGGTTTTGAAGTGTGTAATATGAGCTTTCCAAAATGTCCAAGAGCATGAAAAAATATGGAGTGTAGCCATGGTTTTGAATTTTGACATTAGTGAACTTTTTCACTTGAATTTTCACCATTTTTCACTAAGTTTCAAGACTACATGACCTATAATCCAAGCAATGATGCATAGAAGCAATGATTGAATGATATTTTCTGATTTGAAGATCAGAATGGAAGAGGATAGGAAGCTTGGAAATTAACCATGGTTTAGTTACTTTTAACCATATGCATTAAATGCAAAAGATGCCATTTTATCTCTTAAGCCAAGTCATCATTCTTGATCAACTTGCAAGAGCTTTGTATTCAGAAACTTTGGCCTATAAATAGAGGTTCAAATCACTCTTCAATTCACACCAAAACCTCACAATTATAGGTTTTCTCTCTTCTTTCTTAGAATGCAAGTTTCTTAAGTTTCAAAGAGGTGAAATTCTCAACCTCTAAACCTTTGAAGTTCTGACCAAAGTGAGGGTTCTAACATCTCATAAACATCAAATGTGATGTGTTTGATCCATCCACACACCCCAAAAACACCTAAATCTCAGAATCACTCTTCAACCACCATGTTTGCATAAAGAGAGCCTTATCATGCCAAAATTCACACCAGCCCATATCTGTCCAAGTTAATCATCCAAACACATTCCATATATCATATATGAGCTATACCAATCATCATCCATGACCTGAAACACCTCCATCATCAAATTCGATCCTCACTTCAAAGTAACTGCAGATCGGGTTCCATGGATATACTCAGGTGAATTCAATCCATTCCAAGCATTCAAACATGTTCCATAAGGTCCACTGAAGCTGTTCAGATCATCAAACAACAACTGGAACTTCTCTTTTGCAGAAATCAATTTCCAGATTGGCCGTTTTTGAAGGTAAGTAACATGAACTTCAAACTCTAACATACATGCATCATAAATGAAAAACTGGTTTACCATCTTGTTTCTGCACTATCACTGATCATTAACCCTCAATCAATTGCATCATATCATGATCATACACGATTTCACATTGAATTTCAGTTTTAGGGTTCTTCGTGTTCATCACAAAATTGACCCCCTTAGAGTGAAAATAAATGAATTCTGAGATCACCATCATGTTCCTTGTGAAAAACCGAGTGAGATAGACCCTTTGATCGATCCAAACAACACAGTTTTGAAGATTTTTGAATTTCAGTTATGGTGTGTTCTTGGCGCCAGATTTTCGTTCAAAGAATTCAAATATTTGTTTTAAAATATAATGAGTTGAAAGCGTATCATAAACAAGCTGCACACGCAGCTCAGCTGGTTAGTGTTTTGGTTGGTAAGCACTAGGGCGTGGGTTCAAACCCTTTGGGAGACAAAACCAATTTTTTATCACCTTTTTTCTTCATTTTTTAACAAACTTTATCTAATTATTTAACCAATCAAATTAACTCATTTTTTATTCATTTTTTACACACTTCTTATTTAATATACCTATTTTGACAACATTAAAAAAAATCACAAAAAAAAGATTTATTTAATATGTTTTAATTAGGTTTAAAATGACATGTTTTTAAGTATTTTTAAATACTTTAAATATTGTTTTTTTCATTATTTGTTAACCTAATCACTTGTAAATATTTTTGTGATCAAACCCTAATCACTTAGGTCTTAATTAAGTATTAAAACTTGTTTTAACTTAATTAAGTTGACTTTTGTCAAATTCAAATCGTTTTAAAACGAGCGATCGCGATTCTTTTTCAAACGATAAACCACTTCTTTTTGATTAAATTCTTTTGACTAATCAATTAATTTTCAAAACAGTGGGGCCTCTCGAATATTAGAGAGTATAAGACCCACTCTTTTTTCTTTTATACAGTTTTTCTTTGTACAGAAAACTCTTTCAAAACAAAAAAACTTTCAAACAGTTTTTCAAACAACGCGTCTGTAAATAAACAATCAACCATGTTTTTGTAAATATACCATCGGGCCTCCACGTAGGTATAAGTCCCAAGCCCCTTTTGTACATACCCATTCCAGTACATGAAATTAGGTATTTCATTGTACGCCTTTTGTACATATCTCAATCCATGCGTTTTTTTTTAACTTTGAATAACAAACCAAAAATGAAGGTTTCTTTAAATCTTCCCAAAAAATATCATGGGCCTCCATGTAGGTATAAGTCCCGAGCCCTTGTAAATACCTGTTTACATAGCTTTGAATAAACTCAAGTGGGCCTCTCCCCGAGTATGAGTCCCGAGCCCTGTGTATACAAATGGATCATGCTTACAGGTATATTTCCTTCATAAACTCCATTATATACACACACTTTGTCATACATATATATAATTGTTCATACCTGTTCATGTTTGTTCATACTTGTTCATGTTTGTTCATATGTGTGATATGTGTGCCTGTTCAACTTAGTACAACACTAGGTTCCCTATAGCCTCCTATTGGGCTTCGTGCAAAGAATCTCCCTAGTTTAGGTTAGGACATAGAGTATGGTTTCCCGGTGAAATCGCTCTAAGAGCTCAAACCAACTATACCATGCCTCCCCTTGGGCTTTGTACAAACGAGTGACCCTCCCATAGCCTCCTCTTGGGCTTACAATGCAAGGACCCTCGATTGTCCCTCCCATAGCCTCCTCTTGGGCTTACAATGCAAGGACCCTCGGATAGCCTCCTCTTGGGCTTCGTACAAGGACCCACGGGCTTCTTATAAGCATCCCCAATATCCAAATCAAATACCCTAGGAGATTAGACATTTTTCATCTCTATGCTAGGAGTATCTCTTCTATATCATCACAAACAATCAATCAATCAAAATCAAACTTTTTTGCCACAAGGCTGGCTAATCAATCAAACTTCTTTTTGCCACAAGGCTGGCTAATCAATCAAACCGTTTTGCCACCATACTGGCTGATTAATCAAAGTTTTTGTCACAAGGCTGACTTCATTGAAACTTTTGCCACGAGGCTGGCTGATTAATCAAAACTTTTTGTCACAAGGCTGACTTCATTGAAAGTTTTTGCCACAAGGCTGGTTAAACAAACAAAAATCAAACAGATGTATGTGATGATATAGATTAGATACATCTAGCATTTAGACGACATTTGTCTATTTTCCTTTGCTTCCACTAGCATAAGTGGGAACTACGATTGCTCTGACTTTCTCAACATCCCTTTGAGAATACGTAGGCACAAGGTCGATCCTTGGCGAGCAAAACAAAACAAAAAAACCATTCAAACCTTAGCACCCGTAGACCCCGAGCTACAGATGCTCTGATTCCCTTTAAGGGATATGTATGCAGAGGATCGCGATGATCTTTGCGAGCATAATCAAACAAACACCTTAGGTCCCACCTATTTCACAACAGAACCTTCACCATAGCATAGAATAAACAAAACAAAGAAACCTATAGAGTACTATAGATACGTTGGGTGCTAATACCTTCCCTTCGTATAACCAACCCTCTTACCCGGAATCTCTCCCCCACTTTTAAGGTTATTGCAGCTTTTTTCCTTTTCCTCCTTTGGAAATAATAAAAAGTTTGGTCGAAACAAAGAAAAATCATTTTTATGAGCACTCGAGCCCAAAGAAGGCATCAGGTGTCTCATCCCACAAAAAAGAGGAACAAAACGATTTTTCGCCCGCGACAGAAAAATGGCGACTTCACTGGGGACCATCTTTTTATTGTTTCCAAAGGAAGGGTTATTTTTTATTATTGTTTTTATTTTAATTTTTGTTACATGTGTGATTCTTTGGTTCTGTTACTTGTGTGGTTCTGTTACAAGTGATACATTATGGACAAATCCTAACCCGGATTAAGTACACATAAGAAATTAGGTGGAGGGTATAGTCATGTGCAGGCGCACTTGAGAATCCTTCCGCTCAGTGGAGGTTCCTTGTTGGTAATATATGTTTAGCATGCTTTCGTAGCGAAGACATTATTGCCGCATTGAACTGTAGAAGCTGAGTTGGCCGTAGAACCCCAACCCATCCTGGCCTTATTAGGACGTGGTGCAGAAACGATCCAGGTGAAGACTTGGATAGTTGTCATGCGGAGAACCACACTCAGACGAGTTTTTCTTGAGAATATTTCTGGCTCATCAGTTTAGTCGTGAAAGCCGGTAATATCCGAAAGAAAAATGTAGACTCTGACGTATCAGTAGAACATGTTGTACAGGTGATTAACTAGATCTATCCCTATTTGGTTCTCTGACCTCATGCTCGTGACGCTGGACCTTTGAACCTGTGTGTACTATGTTTGAATTACCATGTTTGTGTATCATGTTTGCGTTACCATTACCATGTCTGTTTTACCATGTTTGAATATGTGGCATTCATGCATCCACGCATTCATACATTCAAAAAAAACCCATCTTTTTTTTTTCCCATAAAAACATGATTTTTCCAAAGATTTAGAGAAATTTTCTTTGCAAACATTTTAGGATTTAGTCATGGAAGAAGTAAAAAGGCATACCAAGAAATACGGTTTCAAAGCGCCTGATGTGGGAAAACTGATAGAGTTAGCATCTTCTGTACAAAATCCTTCCAATTTTAGGAAAAGTTATGGAAAACTTTTGCCTATCTTGAACACTCATGTTGATGAAGGACTTCTCAAAACTTTGGTTCAGTTCTATGATCCCGTCTACCATTGTTTCACCTTTCCAGACTACCAGTTGGTACCGACCTTGGAAGAATATGCCAATCTTTTGGGTATTCCTGTGTCTGACAAAATACCTTTCAATGGTTTGGAAGCCATTCCTAAGTCACATGTCATTGCAACAAGTATCCACTTGAAGAAATCTGAAGTAGAGAGTAATTGGACTACCAAAGGAAACCTTCCGGGTTTAACTTCACACTTCCTGGTAAAGAAAGCCTTTGATTTCATTGAAACTGGTAGCATGATAGCTTTTGAAGCTGTACTAGCCTTGCTCATCTATGGGTTGGTTCTGTTTCCCAATGTCAACAACTTTGTTGATATCAATGCCATAAAGATCTTTCTGATTGGAAATCCTGTTCCGACTTTGCTTGGTGACATGTATTTCTCTGTTCATCATAGGAATCGCCAAGGCGGTGGAATCATTGTATGTTGTGCACCTCTATTGTTCAAATGGATTGTTTCACACTTACCTGAGTCTCCTATTTTCACAGAAAACCGAGAAGGTTTGCGTTGGCCTCGAAGACTTATGTCTCTTACTAATAATGATATCCGTTGGTATACCTTGGCTCGCTGTGGTACAGAAACCATTGATAGTTGCGGAGAATTCGCCAACGTACCTCTCATTGGTACACAAGGAGGAATTAACTACAATCCGATCTTAGCCCGACGACAACTCGGGTATGCAAATTCAGTTAAACCCGTTGGTCTCGCAGTAGAAAGCTACTTCTATCAAGAAAGGGAAGATCCTCAAAGGTTGAAGACAAGAATGATGAGAGCTTGGTACAACGTCCGATGGAAAGAAAAAGGTGAGGAAAGGAATTGCATTGCTACGGACGCCTACACCTGCTGGGTAAAGAAAAGAGCAAAGGAGTTTCAAATGCCTTATGATCATGAAAAACCCATGTCTCTTGTGGTATCTCAACTACCCAATATTCCCATTCCCACTATGAAGGAATACCAAGACACTTTAGCCAAGATGAGGTTAGAGAAAAATGCTTGGGAGCACAAGTTTCGTAGGACCGATATGGAAAACAGAAGGTTGAAGAAACAAGTGAAAGATCACGAAGAAACTCTCTACTGTCAAGATGGATGGCTCATGAGTAAAGATGAGAAGATTCGTCAGAAAGACGCTGCAATCAAGAGGTACATCAAAGAAAGCAAGAAAAAACCTGAAGGTTCAACAAGCAACGCTCCAACTCCTGACGATTGGAAGAATATTGTTGACAAGCTAAAGACCGAAAAGGCCGAATTGAAAGCTTACTATGGGAAAGAAATCATGAAGCTCAAGCTGCACAATGCATTTGGTTCTTCGTCTGATGAAGATGCTTAGGATTGTTTAGCTTTTTATTTATCATTTGCTTTTGTAAGGAGCTACGCTCCAATGTTGTAACATTTCCCATTATTGCAATAATAAAAAAAAATGAATGAATAAAAGATCAGTTTGTGTACAAATGTTTGCAAGAAAATAATCTTTAAAATATTTGGAAAAATCATAAATTTCTTTTTACATACATCATTCTGCATATCGAGTCTGTTGTATAGGGTCTCATCTTTTGGATCTTTCTCCAATAGATCGTCAAGCTGTCGCGTCTCAAAGTTTCTCGACCGCGCTCGCAATCAGATCACAGATACAATACTCGTTCAAGCAGAAGAAGAGTAATGGAACACTCTGAACAAGAGAATGTTGAGCTCCGTGGTACAGTGACCACCCTTCAGGAAAAGTTGGAAAGTCTCACTACTCTGGTTGACTCCTTAATGGCCGCACAGAATCAGCCGCCGCCACCCAACAGTCAAGCAACAGTAACATCTGAAGTCACTACTCCAGTTTCTACGGTTGCATTCGGCATTCCATCTTTCTCCATGCCAGAAGGTTGGGGCACGCCTTTCAGCTTTGGTACAGGTTTCCGCTATAATGTTTCTGGGGTTCAAACATCCACAACTGAAGCGCCTGCTGCACAAAGTTCACAGTTCACTCCAAATCAGGGGGTAACTTTTTCTCAAGTCACTATGGCACTTTCTCAACCCACTATGACGGTTCCGACTCCTATGGTTCACACTGTTCCTTACGGAGACAATGAGATTTATCATGATCAGGGTGATAGCACAAATCAGCGAAGTCTTGTGGGAGATCTCCAAGAACAGTTCAACAAGATGCAGCTGGAAGTCAAAGCTATTCGGGGAAAAGATTTGTTTGGAAAGAATGCCCAGGAACTATGTTTGGTTCCCAGTGTACAGATACCTGCTAAATTCAAGGTCCCAGACTTTGAGAAGTACAAAGGTAGTTCTTGTCCACAAAGCCATCTTGTGATGTATGCCAGAAAGATGTCTACTTATGCAGATAATCATCAGTTGCTTATCCATTACTTTCAAGACAGTTTGACGGGTGCCGCACTGAAGTGGTACACAGGCTTGGATAGCACTAATATTTGAACATTCAATGACCTGGGTGAGGCCTTTGTCCGACAATACAAGTATAACTCGGATATGGCTCCGGACAGAGATCAGCTTCGGTCCATGGCTCAGAAAGACCATGAAGTTTTCAAAGAGTATGCCCAACGATGGAGAGAAACTGCTGCTCAGATTAATCCACCATTAAAAGAGAAAGAGATGACCAAGATCTTCTTGAATACTCTCGGTCCGTTTTATTATGAACGCATGATTGCTAGTGCTCCAAGTGATTTCACCGAAATGGTAAACATGGGGATGCGTCTAGAAGAAGGAGTCCGAACCGGACGTCTGACTAAAGAAGGTGGATCTTCAAGCGGAACCAAAAAGTTCGGAAGTGGTTTCCAAAAGAAGAAAGAACAAAGTGTTGACATGGTATCCCAAGGGAGGCCGAGAGGAAATGTCAATCGTCAGCGACAGGTTGCTTCTATCACACCAGTCGTTAACACAACACCAAATCCGGGATTCACTCCTCAGTTTCAACAACAACAGCCTCGACAACAGGCTCAGCAGTTAAACAATAATCAGAATCGAGTACAAAGAGCTCCACAGTTTGATCCAATTCCAATGACATACACGGAATTGTACCCTGCTTTGATTGAAAGAGGTCTTGTTCAAACTAAAGCGCCACCACCCGTACCTGAGAAACTCCCATGGTGGTACAAAGCTGAGGTCTCATGCCCTTATCATCAAGGAGCACCTGGCCATGATCTTGAGCATTGCATAGCTTTGAAATATGAAGTCCAGAGGTTGGTTAGGTCTAATCTCCTCTCTTTCAGAAATTTGAATCCTAATGTGCAAGCAAATCCGCTGCCCAATCATGGAGGGCATGTTGTAAACATGGTATATGGATGTCCTGGCCAATACCGAGTCTATAATATCAACTTCTCAAGAGCAGATTTGGTACAAATGCACGCCACTCTTTGTCGGGGGCAGAATTTTCGCCAGCATCAATACGGTTCCTGTAGAATATGTTGTGTGGATCCTCACGGGTGTTCGATTGTGAGAAGAGATCTCCAAGTTTTGCTAGATAATGGTACTATTGAGATCTACAGAAATAGGGATGAAAATGAAGTTAACATGATAGGATGTTATCCGCATGAGCTTTTAGTCTCAGATATCAACTCGGAAATGCCTACAGTTAACGTCATCGTTCCTCATTTCAACATGCCTGAGCGCGTGGAAGTTACTTACAACAAGCCGAAGGTTCCTGTTGCTCCTTTGATCATTTGTCTACCTGGATCTGTTCCTTATGACTCTGACAAGGCAGTTCCATACAATTACAATGCTACAATGATAAAGAATGGACAAGAAGTTCCTTTACCTACTCTTTCATCTGTCGTAAACATCGCTGATGTGAGTCGAGTAACAAGAAGTGGACGTGTGTATACTCCACTACCTTCAAAGCAGCCTGTTACTCCTGCAACTGGGCAAAATCCTGTTAATACACCAGTGGGGAATCCTGTGGAAACTCCTGTCAGTAATACAAACACTGATGTTGGTCAGTCCAGTGGAACCAATGTCAATCCTGACTTTGACGAAATTTTGAAGCTTATCAAAAGAAGTGAATACAAGATTGTGGATCAGCTTATGCAGACTCCTTCAAAGATCTCAATACTTTCATTGCTGTTAAACTCAGAAGCCCACAGGGAAGCCCTGATGAAGGTCTTGGATCAGGCTTTTGTAGATCATGATGTGACTGTTGATCACTTTGATGGGATAATAGCCAACATAACAACTTGTAACAATTTAAGCTTATGTGATGAAGAACTCCCCGAGGAGGGTAAAAATCACAATCTTGCTTTGCACATTTCTATGAATTGTCAGTCAGATTCTTTGTCTAATGTGTTGGTAGACACCGGATCTTCCTTGAATGTGATGCCAAAGACGACTCTTGCTCGCTTGTCTTACCAAGGAATGCCTATGAAATTCAGTGGTGTAGTAGTCAAAGCATTTGATGGATCGCGAAAATCTGTTATTGGCGAAGTCAACCTTCCCATGACAATTGGTCCACATACATTTCAAATCACCTTCCAGGTCATGGACATTCAAGCTGCTTATAGCTGTCTGTTGGGACGACCATGGATCCATGAAGCAGGGGCAGTAACTTCTACGCTCCATCAAAAGTTAAAGTTTGTAACAAATGGAAAATTGGTAACAATAAGTGGAGAACAAGCCTTGATGGTGAGCCATTTATCCAATTTCTCTTTCATTAGTGCTGATGATGAGGAAGGAACGCAGTTCCAAGGTCTCTCTTTAGAAGACGAATCTTCCAAAAAGAAAGCATCGATCTCTTCTTACAAAGAAGCAGTAAAAGTAGTAAGAGATGGAACTACCACTGGCTGGGGGCAAGTTGTGATCCCGACCAAGAATGAAACTAGAGCAGGTCTCGGATGTTCAGCAACATTCTTAAACTGCACCAAGAAGGATGAAACCCTTCGTCCGATCAAAGAAACGTTCCATAGTGGAGGATTCCTTAACCCAATTCCTCAAGAGGTTAATGTCCTTATCGAAGAATGCATCGAAGAAGGTCTCTCCGATGCTGAAGAAGAATGGAAATGTTATCTCAATGACTCGGGATACATATCTCAGGAAGAACCATATCCTCCTTCAGAAAAATCCAAAGGCAATGAAACTGAGCTTGTTCCTGCAGAAATATGGGACACCTTGGGACAACCAAGTGGAAAATTTGATTATATGGTGAAATATACTGCGCCTGAAAGTTCAAAGATTTCCATGGAAGATATCCAACCAACTGGATGGGGAGATTCCTTTGAATATAATAGTCAACCAGAAGAGGCTTACCAATACTGTCAATTTTCTCAGCAACCTGAAATTACTGGAGATTTCGGATTCAATGCATCTACCAAGGTTAACAATCCTGAAGATGGTTACCATCACATAAATGCCATTTTTGAAGATGAAGGGGAAGATGGTCCCGCAGTTGACTCAGAAAGTGTCGCTGACATTGAGTCTCTTCATCCTGAAGACTGGGAAATACATCCTGAAAATTCTGAAGATTGTGACTCGTCTTATGCTCTTCAAGAAGTAGAAGGAGACCGTTTCAACTCTACAAAGAACAAGGTTGACAAACCAGGACCTTCGAATCCTGCTCGACCAGCAGTCGATGTCAATACTGAAGACAATTCTGGGGAGATTTTTCCTGAATACATAATACACAGAGGAGTTCGTTGCTACTGGAAAGCTGTCGACGTTCCGAATGTTGTTCGCCGCTCAAAGTAATCACCTCGCTGTTATTTTGACCTCCTGCCTTGCCCAAAGCACAGAGATGTTTTATAGGGCTTTGCTTTTAAATATTCTGCCCAAATAACTTTGTGTATAGGGCTTTGTTTTAAAAGTTTCCCTCTTTGTCCTGCCCAAGACAAATGAGTTTGTGTTTAGGGCTTTGTTTCAAAAATGAATCATAAATAAAGTGTCATTTTGAATTCCCTACATTATATGTTTTATTTTTGCTTTTTTCTGGAAATGGTAATCCTAAAAAACCAAAATAAAAAAATAAAATATAAAAAAAAAAAAAACTTTTTCAAAAAAAATCTGCATACACTCCTGCATTCATAAATTTTCTGAAATAAATATAAATCACATGTGCAGATTTACTATTGATAAACCCATTGAATGCAATAACCCTATGCCCTCTCCCAACTTTGAGTTTCCTGTGTTCGAAGCCGAAGAAGAGGAAGAAGAGGAGATCCCGGACGAGATCTCTCGATTACTTAAGCACGAGGAAAGAGCCATTCTGCCTCACAAAGAGCCTTTAGAAAAGATCAACTTGGGTTCTGAAGAAGACAAAAAAGAAGTGACCATTGGATCACTGCTTGATGCTGATATCAAGAGTAAGTTGACAGACCTTCTCAAAGAATATGTTGACGTGTTTGCCTGGTCCTACCAAGACATGCCTGGGTTGGATACCAATATTGTTCAGCATTACTTGCCATTGAAGCCAGAATGTCCGCCAGTTAAGCAGAAATTACGAAGGACTCACCCTGATATGGCTAACAAGATCAAAGTGGAAGTTCAAAAGCAACTCGACGCAGGTTTTCTTGTCACCTCAGAATATCCTCAATGGTTGGCTAACATAGTGCCAGTTCCGAAGAAAGATGGCAAAGTCAGAATGTGTGTTGACTACCGTGACTTGAACAAGGCCAGTCCAAAAGATGACTTTCCATTACCACATATTGACATGCTGGTTGATAACACTGCTAAGTTCAACGTCTTTTCCTTCATGGACGGGTTCTCCGGTTATAATCAGATCAAGATGGCTCCCGAAGACATGGAGAAGACATCTTTCATCACCCCATGGGGTACCTGTTGCTACAAAGTAATGCCGTTTGGATTGAAGAATGCAGGCGCAACTTACCAAAGGGCAATGACTACTCTCTTTCATGACATGATGCATAAAGAAATTGAAGTTTATGTGGACGACATGATAGCTAAGTCCAGCACAGAAGAAGAACATATTGAATACCTTTTGAAGTTGTTTCAACGACTAAGGAAATATCAGCTTCGCTTGAATCCTAACAAATGTACTTTTGGGGTTAGATCTGGAAAACTCTTGGGTTTCATTGTCAGCCAAAGAGGTATTGAAGTAGATCCCGACAAAGTCAGAGCTATTCAAGAGATGCCTGCACCAAAGACTGAAAAGCAAGTAAGAGGATTTCTCGGACGATTGAACTATATCTCCAGATTTATCTCTCAAATGACTGCTACTTGTGGGCCAATTTTCAAGCTTCTCCGCAAAGATCAAGGGGTTGTATGGACTGAAGATTGCCAGAAAGCGTTCGACAGTATCAAAGAGTACCTGTTAGAACCACCAATATTGATTCCTCCAGTTGAAGGAAGACCATTAATCATGTACCTTACTGTGTTAGAAGAATCCATGGGTTGTATGCTTGGACAGCAAGATGAAACCGGTAAGAAGGAGCATGCCATCTATTACCTGAGTAAGAAATTCACAGATTGTGAGTCTCGTTACTCCATGCTCGAAAAAACATGTTGTGCTTTGGCTTGGGCTTCAAAACGTCTCCGCCAGTACATGATCAACAATACTACTTGGTTAATCTCCAAAATGGATCCGATCAAGTACGTCTTTGAAAAGCCTGCCTTAACAGGAAGGATTGCCCGATGGCAAATGCTGTTATCTGAGTATGACATTGAGTACCATGCTCAAAAAGTGGTCAAAGGAAGCATTCTCGCCGATCACCTGGCACATCAACCAATTAATGAATATCAATCTCTCAAGTTTGACTTTCCTGATGAAGATGTCTTGTACTTGAAGATGAAAGATTGTGACGAACCGTTACCAGAAGAAGGTCCTGACCCTGGATCAAGATGGGGCCTAATTTTCGATGGAGCAGTAAACGCTTTTGGCAATGGAATTGGGGCAATCATCATCACTCCCAAGGGTACTCATATCCCGTTCTCCGCCAGATTGCTATTTGATTGCACCAACAACATCGCAGAATATGAAGCTTGTATCATGGGTCTCGAAGAAGCCATTGACTTAAGGATCAAGATCCTCGACATATATGGAGATTCAGCCCTTGTGATCAACCAAATCAAAGACAAGTGGGAAACTTACCACCCTGGCTTGATTCCTTACAGAGATTATGCAAGACGTCTGTTGACTTTCTTCAACAAGGTTGAATTGCATCATATACCTCGAGATCAGAATCGAATGGCAGACGCCTTGGCTACTCTATCTTCCATGTTCAAAGTCAATCATTGGAATGATATGCCTACAGTCAGAATCACGCGCCTTGAAAGGCCCGCTTATGTGTTTGCAACTGAAGCAGTCATCGATGATAAACCGTGGTTCCACGACATCAAACGCTTCCTTCAAACTCAAGAGTACCCACTTGGGGCATCAAACAAAGATAAGAAAACTCTAAGGAGACTTTCTGGCAGTTTCTTCCTGAACGGAGATGTGCTATACAAAAGAAACTTCGACATGGTTTTGCTCAGATGCGTGGATAGACACGAAGCAGACATGTTAATGCATGAAGTGCATGAAGGGTCCTTTGGAACTCATTCAAACGGGCATGCAATGTCCAAGAAGATCTTAAGAGCAGGATACTATTGGTTGACAATGGAATCAGACTGTTACAAACACGTGAAGAGATGTCACAAGTGCCAGATCTACGCAGATAAGATCCATGTGCCACCGACTCTACTCAATGTTCTCTCATCTCCGTGGCCTTTTTCCATGTGGGGGATCGACATGATTGGAATGATCGAACCAAAAGCTTCAAACGGTCATCGTTTCATCTTAGTGGCAATTGATTACTTCACCAAATGGGTCGAAGCATCATCTTATGCCAATGTTACAAGACAAGTGGTTGTGAGGTTTATCAAGAATAACATCATTTGCCGATATGGTATTCCCAGCAAGATCATTACTGACAATGGTTCAAACCTGAACAACAAGATGATGAAAGAATTATGTGAGGAATTCAAGATTGAGCATCATAACTCTTCTCCTTACAGGCCAAAAATGAACGGCGCCGTCGAAGCTGCCAACAAGAACATTGAGAAGATCATCCAGAAAATGGTCGTCACTTACAAAGACTGGCATGAAATGCTGCCATTTGCTTTACATGGGTACCGTACTTCAGTGCGTACTTCAACAGGGGCAACTCCCTTTTCTCTAGTATACGGCATGGAAGCTGTGCTCCCCGTAGAAGTTGAAATCCCATCAATGAGAGTCCTCATGGAGACTAAGTTATCAGAGGCTGAATGGTGTCAAAGCAGATACGATCAGTTGAACTTAATCGAAGAAAAACGTATGACTGCTCTTTGCCATGGACAGTTATACCAAGCAAGGATGAAACAAGCTTTCAACAAAAAGGTTCGACCTCGTGAATTTCAAGAAGGCGACCTCGTGCTTAAAAAGATCTTGTCTTTTCAACCAGATTCTAGGGGCAAATGGTCTCCTAATTACGAAGGCCCGTATGTTGTCAAAAGAACATTTTCTGGCGGCGCCATGACTCTTGCAACCATGGATGGTGACGAACTCCCACATCCTGTGAATGCTGATGCAGTCAAGAAATACTTTGTCTAAAAAATACAAAAGAACAGCTCGGTAAGTCGAAAACCCGCAAAGGGCGACTTAGGCAAAAATGAGCGTCTCGGTGGACTGAAAACCCGAAAGGGCGGTCCAGGCAAAAATTAGAGACAATAAACACAAAAATTCATCCTGGTAGATTGAAAACCTGAAAGGGCAATCTAGGCAAAAATTAGGGATTTATGACAAAGTAACTGCATCAGTCCATACTTCGTCACCTGAGGAGTCTTTTTCATCAAAGGAACTTCGATCAAATCATCGCCAATCTGAAGCAACAAGCACAGTTGGAACTCAAAGTTGTTAAGGGAATAGTGGTTATTGCTTTCAATTTAGCCTTTTCCGCATAATTACCGTTTCCAACTTTTGTAAAAACTCCATGGAATCACGCCTTTAGCTGATTTCCATCCTATTAAATAAATTTGAGCCTTGTGCCCATTTGTTTGCAATCTTTAATTTCTTTCAGCTTGCAAAATGACGCTTTAATTGTGTTATTCACTTTTGAAACAAAAAAAAAAAGAAAAAAATAAGTTTTAAATGAATTTACTTCACTTTTCTTTTTCAAAATAAAAGCGAAATTTTCCTTTGAGTTGTGAACAACGGAAGGAACATCAGCAGTCGTCTCCACAGGATGAACAAAAGGATTCTCCCTGAAAAATTGTTGAGACAACGGTATTCTTGTCCCAGAAAAGAATTCTTGAAGCAATTATCCCTCGAGATAAAGAAGCTCTTCTATCCCCAGTGAAGAAGCTCTTCTATCCCCAGTGACGAAGATTTTCCATCTCCAGTGAAGAGGTTCTTCCATCTCAATGAGAAAAGATGCTCATCTTCCCCAGAGAAATTTAAAACATGCAGCACATTCATCACCCGTGTTATCTACACCGTGTTGAAGAACATTTGCTAAGTATCTGGATGTATTGCGACGTCGATCCTTCTCCAGTATATACTTCTTTGTCTGTCAGTATTGTCAGTATGCATGCTACATTCATGACATTCATCATTCATACATATTTGCATCATTTATGCATTCTTGCATTTTTCAATATTTGCTTCATATTCACTTGCTCAGGATATATCTATCCCAAAAAAAAAAAAAAAGAAGAAAGAAAAGGAAAAAAGAAACAAGTATGGGCGTGTCATCTCTCTAGTAGGTTGTCCCCATAAGCAGAAATAACATCTTCTTTCTCCAGCTCCCCACTGAGATCATTCCTCGTGGAAGAAGGTTGCTTTAGTTTCTCCTCTCAAAATAAAGGAGAAAATCCCCATTCGAGTTCATTCCTCATGGGTACAAAGTCTTGTTTGACTATTTCTTTCCAATTAATTCTTGGTTAGAACCTTGTCTTTACCAAATATTCAAATTCCGATTCCTCAAACAGAGTCGTGAAAAATAGACAATAAGCAATAGCCTCATCATCTGAGCAGCTTATGTCTCTTCCAAAAGACTTTTCCTCTCTAGGAAATCAATCATGAAGACCATTTGACAATCAGGGTCTTATTACTGTTCACAAGGCTGAATAACCAGTAATTTCCCTAGCAAAGTCTCCAGAATCATTTTATCACTTGGCTGATAATTGATCATGTCTTCAAAACCACTATCACAAGGCGGGTAGTCGGTAACCTTTTGTTTTGGTTATATTATTAAACATGTCTATCACCATGCTGATAGTCGATAATATTAACCGAACCTTTGAAACTCTTTTTACCTTGTCAAGTCTATCACCAAGGCTGATAGTCGGTAATACAGTTTCATACCTTTTACCTTCGCATTATTAAACAAGTCTATCCCTGTGGTGATAGTCAGTAATGTCGATAGGTAAGCTTTTCTTACAAAGCTATCATTCCCCAATGAAGCATACACTTGCTTTCCCGAAAAAACGGATTCTCTTCCTAAAACGGATTGAGATATCCTTCCCAATCTCTTTTCCCCAGCGGAGTCAGTTCTTGATATTCCCTCGGTAAAGATATCCTTGCATCATTCGCAATTTTGGTATCTTAGGTCCAAAATTTGCGTCTTCTGATATTTAAGTCTCTTCTACCCTATCAAAACGAAGATTTTCAATCTTCATGTCTCAGGCTGAAGAAACTTAAATAGGGGCATCTGTCATACCCCAATTTTTGACCTAAGATACCACCTCATATCATTGCATATGCATCATCTGCATCTCTAACAAATTGCATAGCTTGTGTTTGCTACTTGTGACTTAGCAGGATTTAATCAGGAAATCACTCATCAGTGCAAATAACAGTCAATTAGGGTTTTGTTCTCCCTTCATCTCAAAGAATCATATTCATCTACAATCAATATTTGGTCCTCAGAGATTCATGTCAACAAGCTCAGCAGCTTTGGATCGACTGAATTAGGGTTTTGACTGAAGACAGCATACTCTTGACTTTTGCTCAGGATTTGACCTAGTGACTTGGGACATGACCTCAAGATCCCAAGTACATCATTTTGATTTAATCCATTGGCTTATAACATCTCCTACACAAGGATTGATCAACAGAGAAATTTCAAATCATCAGATTAGGGTTTTGAACTATCAGGGACTAAAATCAGGGATCACATTTGGGAAACCCTAAAAACCCCCAGGAAGTCAATCAAAGGTTTCAATCATCCTCTAATAATCCCTATGACAACATCCAATGGAAATTGTGTCTCAATTCAAGATCCACAGTCATCAATTTCATCAGATCGACAATTAGGGTTTTTGACCTAATTCACTGAACAACTGCCTTTTTATCAGAACATGGTGCCAAAACTCAAACCATGGCTCAATATCCTCTAATGCCTCAATGTGATCCATTCATACCATTCATTTGGTGAGGATAGCCTGTTTCATTTGAAATCTCCAGAAACGCGATTCGTCTGAAAAAGTCAACTGTACAAGATCACCATTGACTTTTGGGGAATTTTGGTCAACCATGACTTTTGAAGTTTTAGATCATCAATATATGATATATGAAGTCATTTGATCAAGAAAAATCAAGAAAATCAATCAAGAATCAAAAAGTCAAAGTTTGACTTTCCATACTTAGAAAATTTTCTAAGTGTTTTTCAATGGTTTTTTCCAAACTTTGGAAGGGAATTTCTCAAAATTTCACCTACAAACTGAAAAAAACTTCCAACATGAAAGTTGTAGATTTTGATCCAATAAACAACTTTGACACATATAAATTTTTTCCATAAGATCAACCATTTAAGAGATATGGTGCTTCAAAGTTGGTACTTTTTGAAAACTTCACTTAAAACTTCATTTTTCTCAAAGTTCATGGATCTTTTTCACCCATTTCCTTAAAGGTCTTGAAGAAACTTTCAACTAGGGTTTTGAAGTGTGTAATATGAGCTTTCCAAAATGTCCAAGAGCATGAAAAAATATGGAGTGTAGCCATGGTTTTGAATTTTGACATTAGTGAACTTTTTCACTTGAATTTTCACCATTTTTCACTAAGTTTCAAGACTACATGACCTATAATCCAAGCAATGATGCATAGAAGCAATGATTGAATGATATTTTCTGATTTGAAGATCAGAATGGAAGAGGATAGGAAGCTTGGAAATTAACCATGGTTTAGTTACTTTTAACCATATGCATTAAATGCAAAAGATGCCATTTTATCTCTTAAGCCAAGTCATCATTCTTGATCAACTTGCAAGAGCTTTGTATTCAGAAACTTTGGCCTATAAATAGAGGTTCAAATCACTCTTCAATTCACACCAAAACCTCACAATTATAGGTTTTCTCTCTTCTTTCTTAGAATGCAAGTTTCTTAAGTTTCAAAGAGGTGAAATTCTCAACCTCTAAACCTTTGAAGTTCTGACCAAAGTGAGGGTTCTAACATCTCATAAACATCAAATGTGATGTGTTTGATCCATCCACACACCCCAAAAACACCTAAATCTCAGAATCACTCTTCAACCACCATGTTTGCATAAAGAGAGCCTTATCATGCCAAAATTCACACCAGCCCATATCTGTCCAAGTTAATCATCCAAACACATTCCATATATCATATATGAGCTATACCAATCATCATCCATGACCTGAAACACCTCCATCATCAAATTAGATCCTCACTTCAAAGTAACTGCAGATCGGGTTCCATGGATATACTCAGGTGAATTCAATCCATTCCAAGCATTCAAACATGTTCCATAAGGTCCACTGAAGCTGTTCAGATCATCAAACAACAACTGGAACTTCTCTTTTGCAGAAATCAATTTCCAGATTGGCCGTTTTTGAAGGTAAGTAACATGAACTTCAAACTCTAACATACATGCATCATAAATGAAAAACTGGTTTACCATCTTGTTTCTGCACTATCACTGATCATTAACCCTCAATCAATTGCATCATATCATGATCATACACGATTTCACATTGAATTTCAGTTTTAGGGTTCTTCGTGTTCATCACAAAATTGACCCCCTTAGAGTGAAAATAAATGAATTCTGAGATCACCATCATGTTCCTTGTGAAAAACCGAGTGAGATAGACCCTTTGATCGATCCAAACAACACAGTTTTGAAGATTTTTGAATTTCAGTTATGGTGTGTTCTTGGCGCCAGATTTTCGTTCAAAGAATTCAAATATTTGTTTTAAAATATAATGAGTTGAAAGCGTATCATAAACAAGCTGCACACGCAGCTCAGCTGGTTAGTGTTTTGGTTGGTAAGCACTAGGGCGTGGGTTCAAACCCTTTGGGAGACAAAACCAATTTTTTATCACCTTTTTTCTTCATTTTTTAACAAACTTTATCTAATTATTTAACCAATCAAATTAACTCATTTTTTATTCATTTTTTACACACTTCTTATTTAATATACCTATTTTGACAACATTAAAAAAAATCACAAAAAAAAAAGATTTATTTAATATGTTTTAATTAGGTTTAAAATGACATGTTTTTAAGTATTTTTAAATACTTTAAATATTGTTTTTTTCATTATTTGTTAACCTAATCACTTGTAAATATTTTTGTGATCAAACCCTAATCACTTAGGTCTTAATTAAGTATTAAAACTTGTTTTAACTTAATTAAGTTGACTTTTGTCAAATTCAAATCGTTTTAAAACGAGCGATCGCGATTCTTTTTCAAACGATAAACCACTTCTTTTTGATTAAATTCTTTTGACTAATCAATTAATTTTCAAAACAGTGGGGCCTCTCGAATATTAGAGAGTATAAGACCCACTCTTTTTTCTTTTATACAGTTTTTCTTTGTACAGAAAACTCTTTCAAAACAAAAAAAATTTCAAACAGTTTTTCAAACAACGCGTCTGTAAATAAACAATCAACCATGTTTTTGTAAATATACCATCGGGCCTCCACGTAGGTATAAGTCCCAAGCCCCTTTTGTACATACCCATTCCAGTACATGAAATTAGGTATTTCATTGTACGCCTTTTGTACATATCTCAATCAATGCGTTTTTTTTAACTTTGAATAACAAACCAAAAATGAAGGTTTCTTTAAATCTTCCCAAAAAATATCATGGGCCTCCATGTAGGTATAAGTCCCGAGCCCTTGTAAATACCTGTTTACATAGCTTTGAATAAACTCAAGTGGGCCTCTCCCCGAGTATGAGTCCCGAGCCCTGTGTATACAAATGGATCATGCTTACAGGTATATTTCCTTCATAAACTCCATTATATACACACACTTTGTCATACATATATATAATTGTTCATACCTGTTCATGTTTGTTCATACTTGTTCATGTTTGTTCATATGTGTGATATGTATGCCTGTTCAACTTAGTACAACACTAGGTTCCCTATAGCCTCCTATTGGGCTTCGTGCAAAGAATCTCCCTAGTTTAGGTTAGGACATAGAGTATGGTTTCCCGGTGAAATCGCTCTAAGAGCTCAAACCAACTATACCATGCCTCCCCTTGGGCTTTGTACAAACGAGTGACCCTCCCATAGCCTCCTCTTGGGCTTACAATGCAAGGACCCTCGATTGTCCCTCCCATAGCCTCCTCTTGGGCTTACAATGCAAGGACCCTCGGATAGCCTCCTCTTGGGCTTCGTACAAGGACCCACGGGCTTCTTATAAGCATCCCCAATATCCAAATCAAATACCCTAGGAGATTAGACATTTTTCATCTCTATGCTAGGAGTATCTCTTCTATATCATCACAAACAATCAATCAATCAAAATCAAACTTTTTTGCCACAAGGCTGGCTAATCAATCAAACTTCTTTTTGCCACAAGGCTGGCTAATCAATCAAACCGTTTTGCCACCATACTGGCTGATTAATCAAAGTTTTTGTCACAAGGCTGACTTCATTGAAACTTTTGCCACGAGGCTGGCTGATTAATCAAAACTTTTTGTCACAAGGCTGACTTCATTGAAAGTTTTTGCCACAAGGCTGGTTAAACAAACAAAAATCAAACAGATGTATGTGATGATATAGATTAGATACATCTAGCATTTAGACGACATTTGTCTATTTTCCTTTGCTTCCACTAGCATAAGTGGGAACTACGATTGCTCTGACTTTCTCAACATCCCTTTGAGAATACGTAGGCACAAGGTCGATCCTTGGCGAGCAAAACAAAACAAAAAAACCATTCAAACCTTAGCACCCGTAGACCCCGAGCTACAGATGCTCTGATTCCCTTTAAGGGATATGTATGCAGAGGATCGCGATGATCTTTGCGAGCATAATCAAACAAACACCTTAGGTCCCACCTATTTCACAACAGAACCTTCACCATAGCATAGAATAAACAAAACAAAGAAACCTATAGAGTACTATAGATACGTTGGGTGCTAATACCTTCCCTTCGTATAACCAACCCTCTTACCCGGAATCTCTCCCCCACTTTTAAGGTTATTGCAGCTTTTTTCCTTTTCCTCCTTTGGAAATAATAAAAAGTTTGGTCGAAACAAAGAAAAATCATTTTTATGAGCACTCGAGCCCAAAGAAGGCATCAGGTGTCTCATCCCACAAAAAAGAGGAACAAAACGATTTTTCGCCCGCGACAGGGTGGACTGGAGTAGTTTAGTTAACAACGAACCAGGATAAAAATAACTGTGCAAATTGTTTTTATCGTTCAAGTTTTTAAACTACACTTATTCAACCCCCCCCCTTTCTAAGTGTTTTTCTATTCTTCAATATATACATATATTTTCAATATAAAATTTTAAATATATATATATATATATATATATATATATATATATATATATATATATATCTGTATGCGTGTGCGTGCGTGTGTGTGTATGTGCGTGCGTGCGTGTGTGAAACAATTTCTATGATATATACTAGTATAGTATGACATTGAGGAGTTGATAGTGTAATTAACTTAAAATACCATGACTAATTAAATAACATTTGTATATTTAATGCAAAGACCAACTAACATAAAAGAGAGTGAGTATGCAAAGACCAAGTGACATAAAACGACACAAAAGGGAGTGAGTTTGATAATATGAGGTGTGAGTATGATAATATAATTATATGATGTGTATAAAAATTTAAAAGATAGTGGTGGCATGGGCCCACACTTTGTTGAGAATAGCTCTGTCCCTGCTTTCAAACTTTTAATACTTGATTTTGTTCATTTTGATCATAAAGATGAGAAAGGTAGTGAGTTATATTTATGAGGGAAGAATACTTGGTTTTCTTTTTTTTCTTCTGAAAGGTGATAAAGTAAGATAATGATGATGTTGCCAAAGTATGATAATGATGATGTATTGGTCACGTGAATGGTTCTTTGAGAAAAGGAAGAGTTTGTCTTGGAATTAATAAAAGCTAATTATCTCTTGTTTTATTTTCTATTTTTATTTTTTTTTACTTTTTCTTTCTCCCTGCCTCGTGATCTGCGCGCCGCCTGTGTGTGTGACAAGTGGCCATCGGAGCCACTTGTCCTCATCTGAGAAGATGACCGGAATGGGATTCTCTACATACTTGTTTTTATTTCTATTATGCACCTTAGTTCTGGATCTTAGATCCTACATAAAATTAGTCAACTGACTAAATCAGATGGCTGGAATTTATTCTGCTTTATTTTATGTTACTATTTTTATTTTGATTAGCTTTTAACTTCAAAAATCCATATTAATTTTGTTTTTAGTCCAAAAATCATGAAAATTCACAAAAATATGTCTTATTATTTTACACTTTGTGTTTTTTTATTATTAGTTTATTATGTTATTTTTGCTCTTTTTCTTTATCTATCTTTTCTTTCTTTGACCCGAATCGATAAAAGAGCAAAATGAGAGGAAGTCGTATGTGGTTGATTTGAATCCGAATTCATCCTTCCTCCATTATTATTATATGTCTTATTATTTATACCTTGTGTTTTCTTTTTATATATTAGTTTATTATTTTAATTTTGCTCTTTCTTCTTCATCTATCATTCTTTTTTTCTTTGTCCCGAATCGATAAAAGATTAAAAATGAAAGGAAGTCGTATGTGGTTGATTTGAATCCGAATTCATCCTTCCTCCACTACTAATCTTTATTTACTAACTTTGATAACATACTTGACAAGTTTCAAGATGGTTATCTTTAACAACTAACGACTAATTTTAATTTCTGCATTTAATTATATTGTCCTTTATATTTATCATATCATCATATTTACTTTCTGCTATTTTTATTTTGTCTATTTGGACGTCATATTTATTCTCCGCTATTTTTCTTTTGTCCACTTGGACCGTACTTAATTTTATGCTAAAACATTAATAAATAGGGTTAATACCTATTTTACCCCCTGCCATATGGGGCGTAGTTGAAAAACCCCCTGCCAAAAAAAAAGTTTCAAAACATGCCTCATAAAATTTCAAAAGTTTGCATTTGAACCTTTATCACGCCACCTCACTAAAAAGTCTGATGTGGCAATTTTTTTAAAATTTTTTTAATTATTTTTAATGACATGGTTGGGCTTAGGTGGCATTTTTATTATTTTTTATTTTTTTTAATTCCACGTGGCATTTTTATTATTATTTTATTGTTTGGTTTTAGGAATGTTTAATATGAATGCTCAAAAAATTGGTCCTAGTGGGTGTTGAACCCAGGACCCCAAGCAAACATGCCCAGCAGCTTTACCACTAAGCTGCGTGTTCCTTTTTGTTATTCATTTGCCTTAGCTAGCTTATAATAATACTGTGTTTACGTTTATAGCTTAGTTAATATTTTCATAATTAATTATTGTAAATATTATTAGTTTATAATTACTGTATTAGTTATTAGTTAATGTTATTAATTAATATTACTTAAATTATAAAATAATAATTAAT
This sequence comes from Vicia villosa, assembly GCF_029867415.1. Lineage (NCBI taxonomy): Eukaryota > Viridiplantae > Streptophyta > Magnoliopsida > Fabales > Fabaceae > Vicia > Vicia villosa. The sequence continues at coordinate 77,943 of NW_026706339.1, read as the reverse complement.
ATTTATTATAAACTATTAATTAAGAAATTCATTATAAAATAATAAAATAATATTTGTTTACTAATTAGCGTTAATATTTATATATTTATATAAAATAAAATATATAAATGTTAGTTAAATTAGTAAAATAATATTTTTTTACTAATTAACGCTAATTCTTATGCCCACGCATTTTCTCAATTAATTAAACTATATTTTACAATTAGTTAAATTATAAAATAATATTTATATTTAATTTAAATTATCAACAAATATTTAATTTACAATATTTTCATTATTTAATTAATATTTGTTTAATTAATATTAAATTATAATTATTAATGCTAATATAAATATTAATACTAATAACGTAAATTATAATTTACAATAATATTAATTGTTAATAGTTAAATTATGAAGACTTATTTTTACAATAACAGTAACTATTTGTAAAACAATATCAATTAGTAACTATTAGTAATAATATTTGTTTACAGTTAATTAATAATGCTAATTATTATGAAAACAATATTAATTAGTTAAATTATAAAATAATAATTACTTATTTTTACAATAACAGTAACTATTTGTAAAACAATATCAATTAGTAACTATTAGTAATAATATTTGTTTACAGTTAATTAATAATGCTAATTATTATGAAAACAATATCAATTAGTTAAATTATAAAATAACAATTAATATTTATATTAATTTAGTTTAATTTAGTTTATATTTTATAATTTAATTAACATTAGAAATTTAGTTTAATGTTAGAAATTAACTATTAAAGTTATTAACGTTAAAGAGTAATATTATAACTTAGCTAAGGTAAATATTGAACAAAGAGAGACACGCAGCCTAGTGGTAAAGCTGCTGGGCATGTTTGCTTTGGGTCCTGGGTTCAACACCTGGCGTGATAAAGGTTCAAATGCAAACTTTTGAAATTTTATGAGGCATGTTTTGAAACTTTTTTTTTGGCAAGGGGGTTTTTCAACTACGCCCCATATGGCAGGGGGTAAAATAGGTATTAACCCTAATAAATAAGATGAAACCTAAAAAAACGCTTAAGGACCAATGAACTTTGGATTATTGTTTGATTGTTATTTTGCTCGTTATTTTGTCTGGTTGGACTGCTGTTGTGATGTGTGTAGGTGTCTCCTCTAAAAGTTTTTGAAGGTTAATTCCAAAGCACTAAGATAAGGATTTCGCCGATTTGCAACCGTTACTCTGCCCGATTTTCGTCAAAAACTTATGTGGTTCTTCGAAGATTTGCAAGTTCATTTGGGTCCCTAAGTGGTAATTTTGGTTTTGTGTGGGTAATCCAAAGGATGGGAATTCTTCCTTGACTCAATGTGTCAAGTGTCAACTTCTTATTTTGGTTAGATCTTTTTTTCCCTAAACTTTTATTTTCCTGCACTAGGATAGCCTCTTCATCTCCTCCCACTTCTTAAATTTTCAAAGTCTCCTCTCTTTTTCTAAAAATCTTCTTATGTTTGAAATCCCTTTTAAAATCTTCTTTAAAACTATATTTAGCCCTTGTTGCCATTTTCTTTCAAAAGTAAGCACGATTAATCATTGTCATTAGTTGCGATACCCCACGATTTTAATATAGATTGACACGACGAAATCTTTTCCACGTGAGAGAGCTAGTGGCATACTTGTCAATTTTATCCAAGTTGGCGCCCTTCTCTCATTAGTGACGCAAAGATTTCGTTCTTTCTCATGTTTAAAATCAATGGCTGAGTAACCGCCCCGACGATGGTAAACATGTTTATTCCTTTTAAACGTTTTTCCCTTTAAAGCGGAACTACATTAGCTCTGACTTCTCCATTGCACCAAGGAGGTATGTAGGCATAAGGCTTAACGTCTTGCCGAGCTTATTTTAAAATTCAAACAAACCTTTTTTTCGCACACAATATCTTTTAATAAACACAGATTTTCAAAAAAGTTCATGTGGAGTACCACAGATATGAGGGGTGCTTAAAACATTCCCCTTGTATAATCAACACCCGTACCTAAGATCTCTTTTTGTTTTAAAAACAAACTTTGGGTTTTCTTCGTTCTTTTCCCTTTTTCTTTTCCCTTTCCCCGCTACAAGTACTATCTAGTCTGCATTGCAACCAATAATTTGCTTGACCTATTAGATAAAAATCAAACAATCATATTTTCACTTTATCTTCAGTCACATCATTTGGCTTGCACATAGAACAAGTATCATAAAAGTTAGCCATATGCTCCCACGAGTCTGTGGTACCTTTCCTATCGAGCGAGTTGTTTCTTAAACTTGAAAGCACAATTTTTTTAATATAAATTTTACATGATTAGCAGATTGAAAACCTAAGGATATATGATCAATATCAATCATTCTCCAATAATCCTCCATCGTTGTTTGTCTTGGTGGATTAGCCATCTCTTCTTGTTCTTATTCTTATTTAACTTGTAGTGCTTCTCTTATTGCTTTCTGAATTGCTTGCACTATTCTTTTGATTTCTGAATCTAATATTATCAGTGTCGAGTTCGAACCCCGCATAAACAAACAAATAATACCTCACTAGCACTGCACCAAATAAAACTAAATAAGAGTCAAAATAGAAATAATGATAACATGTCACACAATAACATGTCAAAATTAAAATAAAATGTCACACAATAGTTATCTTGTTGAAATTATCAACAATATACAGCAAAAACGTCAAAAACTTGATTATTTTTTTAGCAAGTGAACTAATCAAGTCAAAGTAGTAGAATAAAAGACTGACTTCATAGGGATTGTGTATTTTAACAAGGTTTTGATTGTGCTTTTAAAAATAAATCTTATAGGGGTTTTCATTTTGTTTTTGCGAAAGTAAATTTTGCGAATAAATTTACAAAAAATATGATAATGAGAAAACGATCAAGTTTTGTTTCGAGTTCATTGTTTATCACTGTTGGTAATTGCTTCTAATTTCTTGAAGTGGTTTTCTAGAATTACAATAAATTAACATTACCTTGATACCCAGTTCCTTGGTGTATAACTCACTATTCTCAATGAAAACTTCATAATTCCTTAGGAGAATTCGAAGTAAAGCATGAAATTATGCTTGTTAATTTCTGTATTACAAACTTATAATTATCTATTCCTAGTTAATTACTAATTTGAACAACTATCTTAGATCTGACTCACACTGCTACGGTCAATAATCGATATGATACTAAGTTCAATTCACATGTTCGTCATCACATAAAAAGCATTACAATAAAAGATAATTGAATAAAAACTATAATATTAAATCAATAAAAGAGTACAAGCCAACTACATGGTTCAACAACTCTAATCTCTAATCTTCTTTGTTTAACAAAACTTAATCAAGAGTAAGTTTGCTACTCATATATAGTTATTACCTTGAGAATATAAGATGAACATTACATGAAAATAGGAATTAAAAGGTGAAAATCTCTAATTCTTGAGCTCCAATATAAGATGAATATTACATGAAAATAATGAAGAAAATAGGAATTAAAAGGTTAAAATCGTAACCCTTAGAATGTGGTTTCTTTTTTCCTTTTAAACAACAAAAAAATGTGTATGACAAGTGACCACCGCGACCACTATGAATACCATCGCGATTGCAATAGCTTTTCACCACGACCATAATAGTGGCATTACGACTGCGACAAATCCAGTAACCAAATATGATATTTTTCTTTCTTTTTCTTCGTCTTTTATCCTAAGTCCACAATTTCTTCTCTATTTCTCATTTCTTCTTCTTCACTTTATTTCATCTTTTGCTCGAAGTTACACCGATTCTATTGAAAATGCTCGTAAACATGGGCGGATCCATGTATAGGCACAGTGTGGCTAAAGCCACACCAGAATTTCCTATAGTAATTCATTGTGCTAGCTATTGGGTGAATTTTACATCGGAGAATGAAAGTACAAGAGTAATTCATTGTGTTAGTTATTGGGTGACTTTTACATGTGAGAATGAAAGTACAAGAAGATCACATATATTATTTGATGGAAAATACTTTTTCTAAGTGCAGATTAATTCTTCTTTTTTACTTTTTTTCTTTCTTTCACACTTGGGTATCTTAATATATATATATATATATATATATATATATATATATATATATATATATATATATATATATATATATATATATATATATATATATATATAAATGTAAGGTTGTTATGATGACAACCTTGGACAAAACCCTAGCTTCAAGATGATGTGTTATCCTCTCAAAACACTCAAGATGATGTGTCAATCTCTCAAAGCATTCCAAATTATATAAATTTAATTATTATTTAAAAAATCTCCTAAACTAAAAAATATATCTCTTCATTTTTTAAACATTAATTCTTTACAATTAATTTTTAATAAAAAGTGACATTAATTTTTTTATAAACAATATAATTACTATATCATAAACTAAAAAATATATCTCTTCATTTTTTAAACATTAATTCTTTACAATTAATTTTTAATAAAAAGTGACATTATTTTTTTTTTTATAAACAATATAATTACTATATCATTTTATATTTTATATTTATCTAAATGATTTTTATATCTAACATTTAAAGTTTTCCAAATCATGTTGATAATTACTAAATGAAAAATTCCAAATTAAAAAATATATGTTAAAGAATTGAAGTAGATAAAATTTTATAAAAATAATAATTTAAAAACAGAACTAAAGATAAAGTAATAGAATAGTCAAATGTTCATAAGCATTTCATTTTAATAATTTAATAATATAAAATAAACATATTTTTACAAACGTAAAAATTATGTGATAAAGAAAAGAAGTAGATAAAATATTTTAAAAATAAAAATTAATTTATATGATAGTTTAAAGTTTATAAGCATTTTATTTTAATATTTTAATAACGTAAAATAAAAATATTTTTTTAACTTTATCTATAAAATAATCTTCTTCATTTATATTAAAATATTTATTATTTATAATTTTTTAAATTTGAAATGTACAATGGGGAAGTTATCTATTTTTGTAATGAATTTTCAGTTTTTATTTATTATTATATACTAATTAATTAGTTAAATTGCTAAATAACATAAATTGTTTCTATTTTCATAAATAATAATTAAATTAAAAACGTCACAATAATAATTAATTAATTAAATTTTTAAATAATAGAAACTATTTTTATACTCATAATTAATAATTAAATTATAAACAAAATATGGTCCTGAAACCCACTAAAACCCCACAATATCAATTATTAGATTATCTCTTAATTATTTAATTATTATTATTTCTTTGATAATTATTTCACTAACTAATTTCTTTTTTCCACTATCTCTTTTAATTATTAAATTATTATTTTTTGATAATCATCCTACTAACTAATAATTTTGCATATAAAAAATAATTATTTTAATTACTATTTTCAATTTATTAATTATTTATTGTATTAATATTAGTAATATTATTAATGACACTAATAAAA